>NC_084992.1:716272-1016272 GCF_963691925.1 Scomber scombrus
TCTGCTCCGATTCAATCTGTGGTCCTTTCTTTAGTTCTGTTGGGTTCTACCTGCTGTGTTTGTTCTGCAGGTGCTATGTGGATGAACATACTGAAGGGTCTGTTGGAGGTGGTGGGGGGGGTCATAGCCGGACTGCTCCTGGGTGTGTTTTTATGCTGCTTCCCCAGCAAAGACCAGGTCTGTTTTATATCATTTAGATACGAAGCCAATGAAATTTAGACTGTTTTAACTGAAAGGTCTCTTTATCGCTCTGGCTCCACCCGTCTGTCTCCACCCGTCTGTCTCCCTGCAGGAGGACCTGGTGTTGAGGAGGACCATCATGTTGTTGGGTCTGTCCATGTTTTCGGTCTTCTTCAGTCATGTTATAGGTTTTGCTGGAGCCGGCGGTCTCAGTACTCTGGTTCTGGCCTTCCTGGCTGCTCTGGGCTGGAAGGCCGACAAGGTAACACACACACCAGAACCACCTTAATCTGGATTAAACACCTGGAGTAAACACCTGTCCATGCGGCAGCAGGAAATCTTTTATCTAATCCAGATTCATCTTGTGTTTGTTTTTGTATCAGGCGCCGGTTGCAGCCATGGTGGGTCGCTCTTGGGATGTTTTCCAGCCCCTCCTCTTTGGTCTGATTGGAGCAGAGATCACCATAGCAACCCTGAGCCCCAGCACCGTGGGTAAGAACCAAGGCCAGATTACCAGAATACAGAAATTCGATCTTTAGCAAATTTGTTTGGCACTAAATCACAACATAAATTGAAAGAGAAAGGTTTGATTATTACCTATAATGTTCTTTTTTAAACTTTTATCATACTTCTTTAACTGGACCGGGTAACAAACTGTCTTGAAAAGTCTTGAGGGCTGTAGCAAACACTTACTTTCATTATCAATCGATAATAGATGTTTGGGCCATAAAATGTCAAAAAATATTGAAAAAAGCCGATCAGTGTTTCCCAAAGATATTCTGTTCATTGTCAAAGACTACTCAAGAAACCAGAAAATATTCACATTTAATAAGCTGGAATTTTGTTGATTGACTAATAAATCAATGGATATAGCTCTAAAATGTCTTGTCCAAAGATGTTGATTATCACTCAACATGTATAAACTACAGTGAGACGGAGCTGCAGAAGAGTTTCAGTCAGCAGCATCACTGTCGTTAAAATAGTCTTAAATTCGTGTTGGTGTTCCTGTCTGTCCATGTGTGTGTTCAGGTCTTGGTATCGCCTGTATCAGTATCGGTCTGGTGATCCGCCTGCTCGTCACCTACCTGGTGGTTCATTACGCAGGATTCAACCTGAAGGAGAAACTGTTCATCGCTGTGGCCTGGCTGCCTAAAGCCACCGTACAGGTAGATGCTCATTCAGTTCAGAGAGCTTTAACTCAACTTTAACAATGTTGGATATTAAACATAATCATAGTTCCAAATCCTTAGGTGAACATATGTAGAAATGCTGCCTGCAAGTCAAAGCTCTGGGCTTCAATGCTTTGTTTGGAACAGTTTTTTTCTACCTTGCTGAAGACCTAAAGACTTATCGTCCTTGTGTATCCTTGGTTGCTAAGGTGGTTGCTAAGGTGTTTCCACTGTCATATCTCAGATGGGATTTTAAAAGTTGAACATTTGGGGTAGAGAAGGAGAAGAAGAAGTGAAATCCTGCTACTGTAGTTAGTTAACGTAGGAGGAGGAGGGGGGGGGGGGGGGGGGGGGGGGGGGGGGGGCTTAAAGAGACATGAGCTGTTTGAGACAGAGGCTGAACTGAGCGGCTTCATAAAGGACCAGAAGAAGATAAATAAAAAGATTTCAACTGGAAATCATGCAAAGATATACCAGTAGAGACACAGATTATTAATATAGAGCTGGAGATGTCCTTATTCAACAACACATTTCACAGCTAGCTGGGCTATGGCCTCTTTCACTTCCTGTTTCAGTGTTTAGAGAGATGTGCTCTTGGAAAGGTTTTTGTCTATTGACGTAACATCTGTGCTTCTGTCAATGTGTTTCCTTTATGACGATGTGTAGTTTGTGGCTCCTTTTAGAAACAGTCTGTAATCACACCAACCTTGGTTTGATATGTTAAAGTTTGATATGATTGAAGAAGAAGAACATATAGGTCCATGGGTCCAGATGATGATGATGATGATGATTTTATCCATATACTCATTGGGCTTTTATACTGAGTTCTAGCAATGCTGAGGATGGGAGGGTTCTATCTATCTATCTATCTATCTATCTATCTATCTATCTATCTATCTATCTATCTATCTATCTATCTATCTATCCATATATCTATTCTTACTTTACACAGACTTTAAATTAAAACTATCTTCTAATGTCCGTGTGTGTTTCAGGCTGCTATCGGATCGAAGGCGTTGGACATGGCGAGGGAACAGGGGGATGAGAAGTTAATAAAGTTTGGTTCGGACGTGTTAACGTTAGCCGTGTTAGCCATCCTGACCACAGCTCCCATCGGAGCGCTGGGCATCGGCCTGGCAGGACCGCGCCTCCTGGATCGACAGGTCAAAGGTCAGCACAACTAATTCTCCCTCAAGTCTTTACCTCCAAAAAGTAAAAAATTTAAACTTCGTGTCGTCCTCCCGGATCAAATTGACTCCGTCTGTTTTGACTGTTCCTTCTTCCCTCCTTCCTTCCTTCCTTCCTCCCTTCCTCTTTTCTTTCCTCCCTCTCTCTTTCCTCCCTTCCTTCTGTCCTTCCTTCCTCCCTCCCTCCTTCTTTCCTTCTTTCCATCCTTCCTTCCTTCCTTCCTTCCTTCCTTCCTTCCTTCCTTCCTTCCTTCCTCTTTTTTTCTCCCTCCCTCCCTCCTTCTCTCTTTCTTTCCTTCCTTCATTCCTTCCTTCCTCCCTCTTTTCCTTCCTTCTTCCTCCCTTTCTTCCTTCCTTCCTCCCTCTTTTCCTTTCTTCTTCCTCCCTTCCTCCCTTCCTCCCTCCTTTTCCTCCTTCTTCCTCCCTTCCTTCCTTCCTCCCTCTTTTCCGTCCTTCTTCCTCTCTTCCTTCCTTCCTCTTTTCCTTCCGTCTCCCTTCCTTCCTTTCCTTCCTCCCTCTTTTTTACTTCCTTCTTCCATCATTCCTTCCTCCCTCCCTTCCTTCCTTTCTTCCATCATTCCTTCCTTCCTCCCTCCCTTCCTTCCTTCTTCCTCCTTTCCTTCTTTGACTCGAGGACAACAGGAGGGTTAAGTAAGTTTCATACAGAGATAATACGTAATTATTATTGATGTTAAAACATTATTTTTTATCTTAATCACAGCAGATGAGCCGGAAGGCGGAGCGACGTCTCAGAGCAGCAGCGGGAATGAGAAAGATCTGGAAAAAGATAGCGTGACCATTGAGAGCAAGCTATGAGGCTGCTGATTGGACGAACAGAGGAAAGTTAAATATTATACACCTTATGTAGATGATACTCTTTGAAGCTGCAGATATGTTTTTGTTGTATATTTATTGTGTTTCTTATGCTGTATTAAGCTTTTTATAATTATTGATTTACAACTGTCAAAGTTATCGTAACATTAACTAAATCAAATCAGGTCAAAAATGTATGTAATGTCTTTTAATCAGTAGCTCCTTATAAATCCTGACATACTATTTCATAACTAACCAGGCGGGGAGTTCCGGTCCTCTGAAATGAGGCCAACGCGGAAGTAACTTAAAACTGCATTCTATCAAAAGGCCACCAGGGGGCGACCGTTTCGGTGTCAAAAGGACTTCCGTCTCTATACAAGTCAATGGAGAATTCACCAACTTCTCACTTGATTTCTAACCTCAGTAAACGTTTTCAAAATGTGTTTATGGTCTCAATCGCTAGTTTAAAATTACAGATCACATTAAAATGTTAAAAGTGTTAATTATGTTCAAACGGTACTCTGCTGGAGCTGTTATATATATATAAATAACCACAGTCCGCAAATAACTGCAAATATAAAAATGTTTTTTTTCTAGTCAGTGTTATGATAGCAGAGCATTAAGTGTTCCTAATATATTGTCCACCTCATTAACATGCATGAAGGGGTAAAATATTATTTTTGTATTCATCTTGCGTAGGTACGGAGGAGTAGCTTCTTTAGCTAGCATGCTAATCAAGCAGACATGGTATTTAATAGCTAGCTAACTGATATTTTGCTAGCTCACAAGCTGACATAACATTTAAATATAAAGTCATGTTTTCAAAGATATTCATTATCTTCTTTTGTAATTCCTGTTTACAATAATCATTCTGATGATGTGTAATTTATAAAACGGTTCTTTTTATATGTGCCTTTAAGCTTAATAATAAAACTCATCATCACTTCCTGTCATTGATTCCTGTATTTGTACGTGAGACGGCGCTTTTTAAAAAGTCGACTGAGACAGAAATAACCAACAGACAACCAGGGTTAGTGTTGAGTCATGTGAAGCTTCAGTTTTATGTGTAACTTCTGCTAAAAAGCCTCGTTGATTCTCACAGAGAGCAACGGCCTTTAAAGAAGTTCATATCTTCAGTTAGAGACTTTCTTTCCTGAACCTGAAAATATATTAATACAAAAATGATAAAATAACACACATATTAGATTAGATTATTTTATTTCGAATGTGTAAAAGAAGAAAAAACTAAACAAAAACAAAAACAACATATAAAAAAAAAGGAAGCACAATGGTCTCACTGAAAACATGATGCAATTCACTTTCAACCACATCCGAAAGGGAAGAAGACGAAGAATTCATAACAAAATCGTACCATTTCTTACTAATATATATTATATGTAATGTCAATATATACATCTATATTTACTGTTATCAATATATAAATCATTGCTACATTTTTCCATCAGAAATAGCTATACACATATACATACATACACATATATACATATACATACAGTACATATATTCATATATACACATACATACGTAGATAGATATACTTACGTACAAACAACATACATACCCACCCATTGACACAAGACATGGAACAATATGTGATAAAGTATAAAAGTAAGTATAAAAAAAGATTGACCTGTATTTGATGTCCCGTCACTGCCATGAATCATTGTGAAAAACAAATATATTTTATATGAGTGAACTTAGAGTTTAGAAAAGTTGATGATTATCTTACAATGAATTAACAAAATGCAGATTGTTTTTTTTGACAGTTGAACCACGCAGACAGCAGACTTCCTGTTTCTCTGATCAGAATTCGTCTAAACACCACGCTGAAGCTCTTTACAAGAATTCAGATGATGTGTCGTCAACCACAGCGTCGGTGGAAAGATGTCAACTTTGTACATCGACTGTGCAGCCGGAGGCCAAAAGGAAAGGTGTAATTATAGTAATTATAGTCAGATCTGCAATAACAGCAGTGAGAGAGGCGATGATGTAGTGGGAGAGATGGTTGATATAAAACAGCTCTAATAGTGTTATCCTTCCTGTCGTCCTCCCGGGTCAAATTGACCCCGTCTGTTTGGACTCCCTCCCTCCTTCTCTCTTTCTTTCCTTCCTCTCTGTTTCATCCCTTCCTTCTGTCCTTCTTTCCTTCCCTCCTTCCTTCATTCCTTCCTTTACTTCCTCCCTTCCTTCTTTCCTCCCTCCCTCTTTCTCTCTTTCTTTACTCCCCCCTAGCTTCCTCCCTTCCTTCTTTCTTTCCTCCCTTCCTTTTTTCCTTCCTTCCTTTCTCCTTCCCTTCCTCCCTTCCTCTTTTCCTTTCTCCCGCCCTCCTTCCTACCTTCCTACCTTCCTTCCTCCCTCCTTTCCTTCTTTCCTTCCTTCCTTCCCTTCCTTCCTCCCTCCCTCCCTCCTTTCCTTCCTTCTTCCTCCCTTCTTTCCTTCCTTCCTCCCTCCATCCTTTCCTTTCTTTCTTCCTCCCTTCCTTCTTCCCTCCCTCCTTTCCTTTCTTTCTTCCTCCCTTCCTTCGTCCCTCCCTCCTTTCCTTCCTTCTTCCTCCCTTCCTTCCTCCCTTTCTTCTTTCCTTCCTTCCTTCCTTCCTTCCTTCCTTCCTTCCTTCCTTCCTCCTTTCCTTCCTTCTTCCTCCCTTCCTTCCTTGACTCAAGGACAACAGGAGGGTTAATGTAATACACTCCAAAGCTCTACTACAACCCCAATAATAAACCTAAAGCAGAATCACCACTTTTTAGGACAATGTTAACAAAAGCTGAACATTTACAACTTTCATAAAAGTATAATTTATACAATTTACCATTCTGTCAGGGTCGGTGAGGAAGGCCGGCTCTGTTGTTGGCGCTGAGCTGGAGTACCTGACATCAGTGGCAACGGACGGGCGGTTTTACACTTAAATTTGGAAATTGTGGTCAATAGGTCTCATTTAAATGACCCCATTTTTTCCCCTGACAACAGGAAGGTTATATGAGTGGCAGAAAATGAACTACTATATCATATTTACATAATAGCTGCAGTAGTTTTTCAGCTTCAGATTCACTTTAATGGTTTTTCTCATGTGTTTGCAAACATAACAACTAAATAATGTTTCGCTTAATCTTCGTGTCGTCCTCCCGGGTCAAGTTGACCCCGTCTGTTTTGACTGTTCCTTCTTTCCTCCCTTCCTTCCTTTCCTTCCGCCTGTCCTTCCTCCCTCCTTCTTTCTTTTCTCAATCCCCCTTTCTTCCTTCCTTCCTTCTGTCCTTCCTTCTTCCCTCCTTCTTCCTCCCTTCCTTCCTTCTTCCTCCCTTCCATCCTTCCTTCCTCCCTCCTTTCCTCCCTTCCTTCCTCCTTTCCTTCCTTCTTCCTCCCTTCCATCCTCCCTTCCTCCCTTCCTTCCTCCATCCTGTCCTTCCTCCCTCCTTTCCTTCCTTCTTCCTCCCTCCCTCCCTTCCTCCTTTCCTTCCTTCTTTCTCCCTTCCTCCCTCCCTTCCTTCTTCCATCCTATCCTTCCTCCCTCCCTCCTTGACTCGAGGATAACACAAGGGTTAAAATAAAACCAAGAGAATAAATAAAAGGAGGATACAAGACAAGACATTGTGAGATTTTCTAAAATAATAAATAAATAAATAAGCTAAGAATGACATAACAATAAAGTGACTTCTGTAAAGTGCTTCACTTCAGTCATTTCAGTGGCAGTATCATCTAAAGACGCACAAAAAAGTCTCTTGGACCCATATTCTCACAAAATGGCTCAATAGCGCCCCCTAGAAAATTAAAAAAATCAAGCCCCTCGTCACAGATTGATATAGACATACGAAATTCGGTACACATATGTATCGTGTAAAGACGCACTAAAAAGTCTCTCGGACCCATACCCTCACTCCAACAGGAAGTCAGCCATTTTGAATCAAATTTGTTTGTTTCCATTTGAATTAGAAGATGCGTCACGGCAAGTCTCGCCCAAATCCTTGCGGGGCAGTGGAGCTTGGGCCCGGTCATCGCTGCTTGCAGCTTTAATTATTATTATTATAATTTTTTTTTAAAGGATAAATATCCACTGATTTGCTGAATGCAGCTTATTAAATGTGATGATTAGTATCTGTAGAGTGGAGGTGGAGCTGGCAGATGTAACATAAACCAAACATGTTTGCAGCAGACATGAAAACATGTGAAGATGTCATAAAAGTCATTTTTCACTATATTTTAGATTTATAATAATAACTGTGCATCTTGCCGAAGCTGCTTTGTGCTGCTGTTGTTTTCTGAGGTGCAAAAAAAACAAAGTGGAACAGGAAGTGATCTCTTGTTTCCTATGTGTGGTTAAAACATGCATAAAAAAAGGTGTTAGAATAAGTTCTCCTCCCACTGCCCGTCGTGGTGGAGTTAGTTTCACCACATTTGCTAGTAGACGGTCAACATGAAGGCAGCTCTGCACCTCGTCTGTAAGTAGAAAAAAACTTTATTTAATGTTTAACCAACACTTCTATAGTTCAGCTTTATTTATAAGGTAAAACCTGCTGGATTGTTTCACTGTGGTGATGTTAAATTATTCTTTGGAAACAATTAGTTTGATTAATTTCCTGTTGATCAACACACACACACACACACACACACACACACACACACACACACACACACACACACACACACACACGCACACAAACACACACATATACACACACACACACACACACACACACACACACACACACACACACACACACACACACACACACACACTTAAGTCACTTTTAGGGACATGACTTACATTAATTTCCTGGACTCTTACTCTAACTTTAACCACTGACCCAGAAGTCAACATGTTCCTAACTGGGGACACAAGCTGCCCAATCTACTGGTTGTAAGTCTGATGCTTGTCCCTGAAAGTGATTTAAGTCTGACACACACACACACACACACACACACACACACACACACACACACACACACACACACGCTGTTGTCTGACTGTGCCATGCCGTTTCAGTGTTGTGGAGCGTCAGCGTCAAATCTGCTCACAGACCTGGTGAGTTTGACACACTTCTTCATTGCTGTAGCTGCAGACAAGTTTCCTGCTTCTGCCTTCACACCTGATCTCTATCAACCCACACAAACAGTCTTTCTATCTTTCCTCATCTGTCTCTTCCAGCCTCTGTGACCGTCGCTGCCAATCACTCTCAGTACTTTGAGTACGGCACCATCAGTGTGAGCTGTGAGCAGTTCAGCCCTGGTGAATGGAAGGTGTGGAGATACACATCTGGCAGGTTAGTTTCCCACCAACTCAACACAATACATCTGGCAAACGTTCAGTCTCTGCTGATCATCCATCAGATTTTAGATTGATTTCCTGCCAACTTCCTGTAGACAGAGAGGGACAAATCTGCTTACATGGCGGTGGATGCTATGAACTTGTTAGCCACGGTTAGCCACGGTTAGCGACCCACGAGTCTAGCGTGTTGTTGTTGTACGTCATCAAGCGCCGGTACACGTCCCATGCTGTATCATGTAAACTCGGAAATGCTGAAGCCTACAGAACAAACATCGGTTATAAAAACCCGATACTGATACTTCCCGATATTACATTTTTAAGTAGATATCGGCCGATAATATCAGAGGGCCGATAATATCGGACATCCCTAATTATTATTCATTATATTCTATAAACGGTTCTCCTGGACCATAAAATAGTGATTGTGAATGTCTTTGTTTGCTCTCTGATGGCTTCATTAAGGATGATTGATGACTAATAATGAGTCAGAATATGAACAGTATGTGTAGTTTAATCGTGTGATCAGCTGATAAACTGATATTTGTTCCCAGTTTGAAGCTTTCCCAGTGTGGGAACGGCTGGGGCAGCCAGACGTCCTCCGCCTGCATCATCAGCTCAGCCAAACTGTCCGACAGCAGCGTTTACTGGTGTGAGTCCAAACACAGAGAGAGAAGCAGCACTGTTAACATCACTGTCACAGGTAAGAATCTCTCTCTGTCTCTCTGTGTCTCTCTCTCTCTCTCTCTTGTTGCGACTTGAGCTAATTCTACTTGCTAAATCATACGCTATGTGTTAGCTCAGTCTGTGTGTTCGTTAAATGAAAGGATAGGAGAAGATGAGCGGTCTCACAGGCTATTTTATTTAGCAGTAAATGAATAAAACATACAGAGCTCTGGGTCGAGATCTTCCTGTCCCTGATGAACAACAGTGTGTGTCAGTTCATGAAGTCTGACTCCTATCCTTTCCCTGACCCATTTATACAAAAATACAGAATGTTGATGCAATGTGTGAGGTGTTGTCGTCTCCTGATTGGCTGTTGATCTGACTCCATCCTCCATCTTCTCACAGTCCAGGATATGTGACCTTCCTGTGACCTCCTTAAACAGGCGCAATAGTGACTTCCATGTGACCCCCTTCTTCTGAAACTACACAATGCTGTGGGGGGTTTTATGGGTTAGTTCTGCATCGTTTAACAAAGGATGGTCAGGGCTCTGACTGAATGTTTGACCCCGCTCTCCTGTTAATAATAAACCTTTAACCTATACAAGTGGGACGTGTCAACATCAAGGATCTACCTATTTAATTACACTTCAGGGTAAACTGTCTTCCAGCTGGGATGCATTCTTATTACACAACAAGCTTATTGCTTTCAAATTGTTACACATAGGACCACATATTTATATGAAACAAACAACAAAGTAATTAATCCCCTTATCTGATATTTTAGCAGTGGCCAATTCATAGCATATATCTACACTCTCTCTCTCTCTCTCTCTCTCTCTCTCTCTCTCTCTCTGTCTCTCTCTCTCTCTCTCTCTGTCTCTCTCTCTCGCTCTCTTGCAGTCATGATCATGAGGCTAATTCATGCTAATATTGGAAAACTTTAATGCAACACTGTTGTTTTATATAGAAGTTGTTATTAAGAAAAGAGGAAGTGACATGAGATGATTCAGGCCCATAGTGACAGTGTTGTGTTCATACTGCTGTTGAAGTGCTGCCTCTTTGACTGCTGTAAATACATCACATCAGATAATGAAATTCTACAAGCCTCTTTGGGGATTTTCTGCATTGAATAGGTGTGAACGAAAGTTTCAGAAGCTTTAACAGACCAGTTACATCCCAAACCACCTTTATCCTTTTCCTTTTGTCTATCCTGTCACATTCAGTAACCATCACACTGACTGGTTTCCATCTGTCTCTGTGTTGAGGTGGATCAGTGATCCTGCAGAGTCCTGTCCTCCCTGTGATGGAGGGAGATGATGTCACTCTGCACTGTAAAACAAAGACCTCCAACCTCCCAGCTGATTTCTATAAAGATGGCTCCCTCATCAACACTGAACCTGCAGATAACATAACCATCCGCCATGTTTCCAAGTCTACTGAAGGCTTCTACAAGTGTAACAGCAGCAGTCATGGAGAGTCTCCATCCAGCTGGATCTCTGTCACAGGTGAGGAATCTAAAGACAAATCTTCAGACCTTGTAGCATTTATTGATGTTTGCAGGATTCTGTTCTCACACTGCAGTCATTAAAGAAGATTTCCAGATTATTATTCTCTTACCTCATGCAACACACAAGTTTTATTGTCTGATATGAGTGTATACTATGGACACCATGTACTTTCCCTCCAGTGGGGTGGTGATGTCTCGGTAGTTGGTGTACTGTGGCTTCAGCTCCCATTATCCCCACTGAAGGGCCTTTGAGCATGGCCTTTAACCCCCAGCTGCTTAGTCAGTGGCAGCAGATCAGACTGGTTGTACTGGGCAACCTCCAGGTGTGAATGTGATCAGGACATTCAAATGTGCTTTCAATGGAAGTGATGGAGGACTGTATCCACAGTGTGTCCACACAGTCATTTAAAGTAGATGAGCAGCTTCTATTGAGCTTCATCAGTGTGAGTTAGTCATATCAAGTGATATCTGACACATTTACAGTCTTTTTAGCATCAAATTCCCTCTTAAGGCTGATTTAGGCTTCTGCGTCGGAGTGACGGCGTAGGGGTCCACGTTCACGCGGACCCCTACGCCGTCGCCTGACGTGCACCTCCCCAGAAATGTAACTACGCGTCGAGGCAACGCAGACCGCAAGGGCTGAGATTGGTTTGCCTGGTAGCGACGTATTTCCGATATTGTGAACTTCCGGTTGCCTGCCTATACCCCGCCATTGGATCAGGGAGGTAAACACAAATAAAATGGACCAAGTAGAAGAGCGTCTTATTGAACAAGTGCACAAGTATGAGCATTTATACAACTTTTCATTGTCCCATTATAAAGACTGCCTTTCGGTTGCCATTGTTGTTTACTGTGACCGGAAAAGCCGGAAGCTAAACAAAGAATCAACTAGAGACACCGATAACCATTCAGGAAACGAGCACATCCCCCTACTGCTCTGGCGGTGAATTGCACCGCAACGACAAACGACGCATTCCCTCCACGCAGAACTTCGAAAAGTAAACGACAACTTTTAAATCCATGTTTCCACAGAAGGAGGACTGTGGATTTAGTCCTCCATCACTTCCATTGTAAACATGATGAAGGGATCTTCTAATGGTCAGTATGAACAGGAGGAATGATAACAGCAAGAAAAGAAACTTTAACACTCATTTAGGCTCCTGACTGTTGATTTGAAAAGATGTCCTCTAACAGTTTGTTTGGTGACTGTCTGCAGGGAACTCAGTCCGGGTCAATCTCACAGTGTCTCCTGACTCATCTCAGCACTTTGAGTACCGCAGTCTGAATCTGAGCTGTGGTGAGAACAGCAGCTTCACTGGATGGAATGTCCGAAGGTTCATCGATAAGAAAGCGATTACCAGCTGTGGAGATGACTGGGGGAGTCCAACTAGCTTCGGCTGTAAGATCCAGACCGCCAAGAGGCCCGACACCGGCATCTACTGGTGCGAAACTGATGCAAAGCAGCTCAGCAACTCTGTCAGCATCACTGTTCACGGTAGGAGCAGTAAGAAGAGGTTAGGATTGTTTACTAGTACGATATATAATCATTTTCTGCTTATCGATTCCTCATAAAAAACTTAAATGTGTTTAAAGTGTTTACATCAGATTTGAGGATAGGTTCTGTTTTTTCAAGCTTTTCTTACTACAATACTGATGTATCATTATGAAAGTGGGTATTGTTCGCTGTAATAATTCTTACTCTTCATACTGACCCTGAACATAACTACAATCTAAAGCCCTCCTTCCAAATTGGGCTAAAGTTAAAATGATGCGTCTGCAGTGTCAGTTAAATAGATCAATCGAGTTTGTATCTTTAAAAGTTACACATTTAATTAAAAATGTCAACTGCATGTGTTTATGTTTAGATGAATCAGTGATCCTGCAGAGTCCTGTCCTCCCTGTGATGGAGGGAGATGATGTCACTCTGCACTGTAAAACAAAGACCTCCAACCTCCCAGCTGATTTCTATAAAGATGGCTCCCTCATCAGGACTGAATCTGCAGGTCACATGACCATCCACCATGTTTCCAAGTCTGATGAAGGCCTCTACAAGTGTAACAGCAGTAGTCATGGAGAGTCTCCATCCAGCTGGCTGTTTGTCAGAGGTGAGGATATTTTAACAAACTAAGAAAAAACCAAATTAGGAAAATATAAAATAACAGCAGGCAGGTACTCTCTGACGTTAGTAGATCTTGATTTCAGACATTTACCTGACCAGCGGTGTTTGTCTTCATAGATTTGCCTCCAGCTGAAACTGAACCTGCTCGTGACTCTCTGCTGAGAATCATCCGACACGTAGTGAAGTTCGGCACATTCTCCATCACCACTGTCCTCATGGTGTTTTCATTTCTACACAAACCAAGAGGTAAAAGTCACTGACACCCCTAACTTCATCTATCTATCTATCTATCTATCTATCTATCTATCTATCTATCTATCTATCTATCTATCTATCTATCTATCTATCTATCTATCTATCTATCTATCTATCTATCTATCTATCTATCTATCTATCTGTCTATCTATCTATCTATCTATCTACTGTGCTTAACTTAAATAATTCACCTGATGATTATAAATGTATTACTGTCCTCAGCTCCCTCTGCAAAAAGAGGACCAGCTGACCAACAACAACAGGCCGTCTCCGTGGCAACGGCCCCGTCCCTGCCCACCGGGGAAGATGACGTCACCACCGAGCATCATTTCTAAGCATAACGACTGAGTCAGATGAGTTGTTAAGCTGTTTTTTTACATTTTTGTTTTGCATCTTTTGATTTTTTCAGCTTTTTAAAAAATTCTTCTCCAAAATGATGGAAAACTCGACCTAAAGCTATGAGAGTGACAGATGAAAACATTTATTAAATCTGGCTTTTAATTAGTGTCATTTTAACTTATTCTTAATAAACGTCAAATGTTTTTAAATTGATGAAATATATTATTATTTGTATATGCTGTTGTTTTATTGTATTGCACTTTGAGCTACATCCCTGTATGAAGGGTTCTCTTTACACAGTGTCGTCTTTGTTTCTGTTTGTGTTGTGAAGCTGTAGAGAATAAAAACTGCATTTTTACAAAGTGACTCTGTGTCAACAGTGACTCCTAGTGGTGGATCTGAAGAGGACACTTAACCCTCCTCGAGTCAAGGAAGGAAGGAAGGAAGGAAGGAAGGAAGGAAGGAAAGAAGGAAAGAAAGAAAGATGGAAGGATGGACGGGAGGAAGAAGGAAGGAAAGGAGGAAGGAAGGATGGAAGGAAGGAAGGAAGGAAGGAAGGAAAGGAGGGAGGAAGGAAGGAAGGGAGGAAAGGAAAGAAGGAAGGGAGGAAGGATAGGAAGGAAGGATGAAGGAAAAAAGGAAGGAAGGTAGGAAGGATGGAATGGAAGAAGAAGAAGGAAAGGAGGAAGGAAGGATGGAAGGGAGGAAGAAAGAAGGAAAGGAGGGAGGAAGGAAGGGAAGGAAAGAGGGAAGGAAGGAAGGAAAAAAAGGATGGAGGAAAGAAGGGAGGAAAGATGGTAAGGAGGAAGGAAGGAAGAGAAATAAAGGAGGGAGGGAGGAAGGAAAGAAAGAGAGAAGGAGGGAGGAAGGCCAGACGGAAGGAAGGAAATAAGGAACAGTCAAAACAGACGGGGTCAATTTGACCCGGGAGGACGAAGGTTAATCATATCAGGTGACTCCTAGTGGTGAATCTGAAGAAGACTCTTAATCATATCAACCAGCTGTGTTTGTGTCCAGATGTCATGACGACATATTTAACATCCCTGCAGAATCCAGACAGTTAATTCTTCGTTACGTCATGTCGAGGAAAAAAAAGTGATTCTCAGTCAAGAGTTGAAAGTTCACGACAGAGGAAATACTACTCAGGTATCCCAGCATGCTTCACACTCATGGAAGAAAGTAACTGAGTACATTTACTCAAGTACTTGTACTTTACTGTAGTACAGTTTGAGGTACTTGTACTTTACTGTAGTACAGTCTGAGGTACTAATACTTTACTGTAGTACAGTTTGAGGTACTTGTACTTTACTGCAGTACAGTTTGAGGTACTTGTACTTTACTGTAGTACAGTTTGAGGTACTTGTACTTTACTGTAGTACAGTTTGAGGTACTTGTACTTTACTGTAGTACAGTCTGAGGTACTTGTACTTTACTGTAGTATTTCCATGTGATGCTACTTTCTACATCTCAGAGGGAAATATTGTACTTTCTACTCCACTACATTTATTTAACAGCTTTAGTTACTTTTCAGATGCAGATTTGACACAATTGATAATATAACAAGCTTTATAAATACAACACATTGTTAAAGATGAAACCAAAAAGCAGTGTGTAGTCGGCTCACATTTCAGATGTCTATGAGTTGTTAACAGCTCCACCAAATACTGATTTTTCCCTCTAAACTTCTCACATGCTTTCATTTCAATAAATGTTCAAATGATCCAATATTTCAGCAAAAATCAGTGATTAGATTGGTAGGTAACAAAATATATAAAAGGTAATTTTACTGTTAGCAGAAAAAGCAAAAAGTATCTCTGTCCCAAATATTAGAAGTGATGCTCTGTGGTGACAGAAGCAACATCGTTGTGGTCATCATCCAATCCCTGCTCTGCCTGGGTGGGCGGGGTCATCTCCATGGAGACAGGCAGGTCATTTCCTGCAGTTAGAGCAGGTTAGAGAGAAAGTGTAGATACTTTATCACCTGTTAGCCAGTCATCCACACCAGAATGAACTTTCTGATTGATTGATTGATTGATTGATTGATTGATAGTTGCTGAGTGTCTGTAAGGTGAGTGAATGATTCAGAGTGTTACCTGTGGGTCTGTGTCGATATAAAGACACCATGAGGAGAGTGGAGATGAAGTATGGACAGAACACCACTAGGTGGCAGACCAGTCTGAATACAAGCTGGGGGGGAGCTGCAGATACAGGGGGCGGGGCTGTGGTTGTAGGTTTACCTGCAGAGAGAATCTCACCTGGTCAGATAAACATGTGGATGAAATAAGTGGTGAAATCAAAGGTAACTTCCTCACCTGTGACAGAGATCCAGCTGGATGGAGACTCTCCATGACTGCTGCTGTTACACTTGTAGAGGCCTTCATCAGACTTGGAAACATGGTGGATGGTCATGTGACCTGTAGGCTCAGTCCTGATGAGGGAGCCATCTTTATAGAAATCAGCTGGGAGGTTGGAGGTCTTTGTTTTACAGTGCAGAGTGGCATCATCTCCCTCCATCACAGGGAGGACAGGACTCTGCAGGATCACTGATTCATCTGAACACAGAGACAAACTACAGCATTTCATCATTTACACTCAGCTTCATCAATACTAACTCCACAGTCTGATCTTACCAGTGACAGTGATGTTGATGCTGTTACTGGTTGCTCCCTCTCTGGACTCACACCAGTAAACTCCACTGTCCAGTGGGATGATGTAGCTGAAGTTACAGAAAGAACCAGCTGATCTTCCCCCTTTAACTCCACACTCCTTCCTGGTGTCTCTGGTTGTGTTCCTCCTCAGCTTCCATCCAGCAGAGCTGTCGTCCTCCTCACAGCTCAGAGAAACAAACTCTCCTTCAAACATCTGAGAGCTGCTGGGACTCACAGTCAGAGAGGCTGAGAGGGAATTTATTGTATTTTAGGACAACAAGAAAGGAGTCACACAGTTTTCAAAAGTTAGACTGTAATTTACTAATAAAAATATTTTAAGGAAATACATAACTTAACAGCAAAAGAAGGGTGTGTAAATCAGTGTCTGCGACTAAAGATGCTGCTCATTAAATGGATTATTGTAATGTCCAGTAGGTGGTGCTATTTATAGCCTCTATTTCTTTACATTAGTAAAATAGTCTCCATTAAAAATCCTGTGAATCAGCTGTTAGTAGTTTCTATTTGCAGCGTCTGTTAGAGACCAGATCCTCTCATCTCCCAATGAAATGCCCTCCAGAACCAACATTAACTTATAATAAAACGGTCATTATTTATACTAATGAATTAGTATCAATTTAACCCTCCTGTTGTCCTCAAGTCAAGGAAGGAAGGAAGGAAGAGGGAGGAAGGGAGGAAGGGGGAAGGAAGGGAGGGAGGGAGGGAGGGTGGGAGGAAGAGGGAAGGAAGGTAGGGAGGAAGAGTGAAGGAAGGGAGGGAGGGAGGATGGAAGGGAGGAAGAAAGAAGAAAAGGAGGGAGGAACGGAGAAAGAAGGAATGAAATGAGGGAGGAAGAAGGAAGGAATGGAGGGAGGAAGGAAGTAAGGGAGGAAGAGGGATAGAAGGGGGGGGAGGAAGGCTGGAAGGGAGGAAGAAAGAAGGAAAGGAGGAAGAAAGAAGGAAAGGAGGGAGGAAGAAAGAAGGAAAGGAGGGAGGAAAGGAGAAAGAAGGAATGAAAGGAGGGAGGAAGAAGGAAGGAAAGGAAGAATGAAGGGAGTAAGGAAAGAAGGAAAGGTGAGGAAGGGAGAAAGAAGGAATGAAAGGAGGAAGGACCGTGGAAAGAAGGAAGGAAGGAAGGTAGGAGGGAAGGAGAAAGGAAGGGAGGAAAGAAGGAAAGGAGGACAGAGGAAAGAAGGAAGGGAGGAAGGAAGGGAGGAAGAAAGAAGGAAAGGAGGGAGGGAGGAAGGACAGACGGAAGGAGGGAAGGGAGGAAAGAAGGAACAGTCACAACAGACGGGGTCAATTTGACCCGGGAGGACGACACAAAGGTTAAAGGTTAACCGACCCTCTAACAGCAACCACAGCTGTATGTGACGAATGAAGAAGTGACTCTAAACATTTGTTGAGTCAACCTTAAATATGTTAGTGAATGAATGTGACTCATAGTTTTAAATTTTCACAACTCAAGAGACGACTAATCAGATTATTTATGTAGATGTAGGTTTGACAGCGGCGGCAGACGTCAAGTCGAGTTCTGAGTCTCGACTTTCACAAGTTGAGTTTCAGAACCTCGTCTGGTCCCAAAGTTTCACTTCACTCTGTGTGTGTTTGGTGATGTGATGATGAAAAAGCCTCTGAGTGTGTGTTTGGTGTGTCAACATTATATTTTTAATAATAATAATAATAATACATTTTATTTAAGGCGCCTTTCAGGGCACTCAAGGACGCCTTACACAACATATCAACGATTTAAAAGAGCAAAAGGACAACAAAAAAATCAGAAAACTGCAGGGTGGATGACAAATTAAAGTGAGTATGAAAGTTTGAAGAGGTGGGTTTTAAGGTGGATTTGAAGATGGAAAGAGAGTTAATGTTCCTGATGTCGGGGGGGGGGGCAGAGCGGCTGAAGGCTCTGGACCCCATGATGGACAGACGGGCAGAGGGAAAAGTGAGGCTGATGGAGGAGGCTGATCTGAGTGTTGATGGGGGGGGGGTAGGGTTAGGGTTAGGGTTGGGGGGAAAGAAGGAATGAAAGGAGGGAGGAAGAAGGAAGGAAAGGAGGGAGGAAGGGAGGAAGAAAGAAGGAAAGGAGGGAGGAAGAAGGAAGGAAAGGAGGGAGGAAGGGAGGAAGAAAGAAGGAAAGGAGGGAGGAAGGGAGAAAGGAAAAGAGGAAGGGTGGAAAGAAGGAAAGGAGGACAGAGGAATGAAGGAAGGGAGGAAGGAAGGACAGAAGGAAGGAATAAAGGGGGATGGAGGAAGGAAAGAAAGAGAGAAGGAGGGAGGGAGGAATGACAGATGGAAGGAAGGAAGGAAGGAAGGGAGGACAGAGGAAAGAAGGAAGGAAGGTAGGAGGGAGGGAGAAAGAAAAAGGTTGTGGATGGCCTTGAAAGTGTGAAGCAGGATTTTGAAGTCTATGTGAAATTTGACAGGAAGCCAGTGAAGTTGTTGAAGAACAGGACTGATATGATTAATGGATGGATTAATGTTTAATATTAATAATAATAATATTTCATACATTAGTTGTGATGCGTTAGACTGTCAGAGAAGTTTACTAACCTTGGTTCGTAGCGCAGCGCAGCAGCAGAACTAAAGAGAAATGAAACTCTGGTTAGTTTGAGATGAAAACTGAAACCACATAACAAAACTATTCTCCAGAGAACTGAGAAACACCGAGCTGATGCACAGTCAGAATACTGTCTGAATCAAGTCTGAATCTCTGGCACTCTGCACCAATTAGACCATTTTGGATACAAGTCACAAATCACATATCACATATATTAGGCTGCTGCATCCCCCCCCTATCCCCTCAACCCTGCATCTTAGGAGACATTTCATTAAAACTACACTGTTCACAGCCAAGAAAACAATCCTCCTAAACTGGAAAACAAGAAATCAACTGAACATCACACACTGGAACAATCTGTTAATAGATCAAATCACAATAGAAAAAATGTCTGCATTTATTAATCACAGCATTTATTCAAAAATCCACCTCTACAAATGCCACAGAATTTGCAACACACCTCTTTTTTCTCTTATTTATTCTATACTACAACATGACATATAATTGGCGGGTGCTCTCTAGCGCCACATAGTGGACACAGGCAGTGATATTTCACCACATCATGCAACGTCGTCAAATAAAAGCCTGCACATGAAGACGTCTAACCCTCCGACTGCGCCACAGCCCGACATGCATGAGGGGGCGAGGGCCCGTTCAGCGCTGCTTGCAGCTTTAATTATTATTATTTATTATTCTTTTTTTTTTGCTGCTGTTTTTATTAATATCATCATTATCACTGAAATATCCACACATATATACAAGCACTTAGAAAAATATAGAGACAGACACACACACACACACACTTACACACACACACACACACACACACACACATACACACACATACACGTGTTAGGTGGGCCAAAAAAATAAAAATACTGTCTGAATGAATCATATATGAAAAAGTTTATCAGACTACATTATTTCACTGTAAGTTGATGATGTCACTGTGTATCCTAAGAAGATGATATTAGGAATGTGTGTAAAATCAGAAGTTCAAATGTACAACATATCATCTCAATGTGCAACAATGCTGTGATAGTATACCAGACATTTTAAAACCGCTTGGCTAGAAATGTAAAATATATTTTTCTAACCTTAAATCTACAGTCTGACGTCTCGTTCTTTAGAGGAGAGGAAGCGATCTCTAACTGATCCACAGAGTTCAACCTACAATAAAAAGCTCCGAGACATTGCAGAAGGTAGAAATGTTATTAAATAACTCCTTATCATGTGTGGTAAACGTTTTGTTCAAGGTAAATTCATGAAAACTCTTTTCTACTTTTTCAGATTTTTTTTTTTTGCGTTTGTTTTTAAGCTAATCTTAGAAATGCAAATTAAATATAGTAATTCCAGCTTCTTAAATGTGAATATTTTCTGTTTTTTAGTCGTCTGTGACAGTAACCTGAATATCTTTGAGACATTTGAGGATGTAAATATTTCACCTTTAAAAAAAAAGAAAAATTATAGACCAAACAACTAATCAATATTGAAAATAATTGTTAATTACAGCCCTAAAATACATAGAAATCCATCAAATTATAAAACTAACTTAAATATGCTATGAGTTACTTCCCTCTTCTCTTCATGCTGATCAGTAAAATCTTCATTGTTGATGTTTATGTTCTAATATCCGTGTTGCACCTCGTATTAACCGCAGCAGATAATAACATCTGAATATGTTTAAACACAGCAGATCGTACTCACAGAGCAGCCACTGCAGAGACTCTCGCTCCATCCTAACGTTTACTGATATGAGTCTAACTTCCTCTCTGCAGGTCAGTGAAGCTACGAGGCGGCTTTTTTTCTTTCTTTCTTTTTTTGTCTGCAAATGTTGAACAGAAATAGATTAAAAAAAGTTTATATTAAATAGTTCCTTCAACCCTCCTGTTGTCCTCAAGTCAAGGAAGGAAGGAAGGAAGGAAAGGAGGGAGGGAGGAAGGAGGGAGGGAAGGAAGGAGGGAAGGAGTAAGGAAAGGAGGGAGGAAGGAAGGGAGGAAAGGAAAGAAGGAAGGGAGGAAGGGAGGAAGAAGGAAGGAAGAAAAGGAGGGAGGAAGGAAGGGAGGAAAGGAAAGAAGGAAGGAATGAAAGTAGGAGGGAGGGAGGAAAGAAGGAAAAGAAAGAAGGAAGGAAGGAAAGTAGGAGGGAGGGAGGAAAGAAGGAATGAGGGAGGGAGAAAGGAAAAGAGGAAGGGAGGGAGGGAGGAAAGAAGGACAGAGGAAAGAATGAAGGTAATGACGAGGAAACAAAGAGAGATGGAGGGATGGAGGAAGGAAAGAAGGAAGGAAGGAAGGGAGGAAAGAAGGAACAGTCAAAACAGACGGGGTCAATTCTTTCTTCTGGATTATGAGATCGTACATTAAGGCCTCATTGAAGTAATCTGCAAACTCATCACATTTAGATTGTTACTGTGGTTTGTGGAAGGATTAATGAGGTGAACACTGTTGTTAAAATACCCTCTGGAGTTGTTTATATTGGAATTTATTAGATTAGAAAAATAAAATTGCCCGGCAGTACGAATCGCTTTGTTTAATTTGTTCATTAAAATCGGTTTATGAACATGTAACTTTGTTTTGTGCCATCTTACGCAGTCCCTCTTTAATGTTGCTGTATCATTGTTCTTCTGTTCCTTTAACCTTTGTGTCGTCCTCCCGGGTCAAATTGACCCCATCTGTTTTGACTGTTCCTCCCTTCCTTCATTCCTTCCTTCCTTCCTTCCTTCCTTCTTTCCTTCCTTCCCTCCTCCCTCCCTCCTTTACTTCCTTCGTTCTTTCCTTCCTCCCTCCTTTCCTTCCTTCTTTCCTTCCTTCCCTCCTTCCTTCCTCTCTCCCTCCTTTACTTCCTTCCCTCCTTCCTTTTTTCCTTCCTTCCCTCCTTCCTTCTTTCCTTCCTCCCTCCTTTCCTTCCTTCCTCCCTCCTTTCCTTCCTTCTTTCCTTCCTTCCCTCCTTCCTTTTTTCCTTCCTTCCCTCCTTCCTCCTTTACTTCCTTCCTTCTTTCCTTCCTCCCTCCCTTCCTTCCTTCTTCCTCCCTTCCTTCCTTGACTCGAGGACAACAGGAGGGTTAAGTGGTGTCAGAGAACGGAAAGTGAAAGTGTTCATCTGATCATACAAACCTCCAGAAGGATGACTCGGAGCTTTTTGTACTAGTGTAGGAGGCTGAGCAGTAGAGTTTCCTGTGAGTATATCACACATATATTAACTGATAGGATTGAGTCTGTGCTTCACACTGGTAAATAATGCAGAGCTCCTCCGTTCTGCAGGAGCTGGGTGTTTCCTGCTCTGTGCTGACGGCTCAGTTCACAGCTCTGATCTCAGCCTGCTGGATCGTCTCTTATGAACATGGAGGTAAGCTGTTATTGTTATGATGATGTTTTAAGCACTGACAGTCTGATAACCTGCAGTCTGAGCAGAGCTGCATCATTGGTCAGTGATGTGTTTTATTGTCTCCATGTGGTTTATTTAAATTTAAAGGGTTAAAATGTGAAAATAAACGTATGAATAACTTGAAACACAAAAGACATAAACATGATGTTTAACCCTCCTGTTGTCCTCGAGTCAAGGAAGGGAGGAAGAAGGAAGGGAGGGAGGAAGGAAGGAAGGAAGGAAGGAAAGGAGAAAGGAAGGGAGGAAGAAGGAAGGAAAGGAGGGAGGGAGGGAGGAAGGAGGGAAGGAAGGAAGGAAGAAAAGGAGGGAAGGAAGTAAAGAAGGAAGGAGGGAGGGAGGGAGAAAGGAAAAGAGGCAGGGAGGAAGGAAGGAAAGAAGGATACGAAAGAAGGGAGGGAGGAAGGGAGGAAGGAAGGAAAGAAGTACATGAAAGAAGGGAGGGAGGAAAAAAGGAAAGAGGGAGGGAGAAAGGAAAAGAGGAAGGAAGGAAAGAAGGAAGGGAGGAAGGAAAGAAGGAGGGAGGGAGGAAGGAAGGAAGGAAGGAGGGAAAGAAGGAAAGAAGGAGGAAGGAAGGAAGAAAGGAAGGAAGGAGGGAAGGAAGAAAGGAAGGAAGGAAAGAAAGAAAGAAGGAGGGAGGGAGGGAGGAAAGAAGGATGTGAAAATAAACATATGAATAACTTGCACACATTCTTTTTTTGTGAACCCAGCATCAAATTTCTGCTTTTAATCCATTTAGAGAGAATATATTAGAGGATTATGGCAGAAATGTCTAAGTGGTGTAACCATAAAAACTTTGTACCAAATAATTCAACTTGCTTAAAAACAGTAAATTGTCAATAAAACACCATATCAACTAGTTTGGCATGATCTTACATTATAACTTTATATTAAATAAAGCTAATGGAATACAATTGTTATCAATATTACATTTACTCTGGTTACCATGGAGATCAGGAACCATTTACATGTTTTAAATGAAGTCATTATTAGTATAAGTCCACTTAAATACACTGTAGGTGATAAAATATGTAATATTTATCATTCTTTTGTGGTTACACCATTTGACATTTTCAGGAGCATTCAGTCTTAGTTTTGGTAAAAAAAATGGTGCAAATGTCATTTCAAATGATATAAAACCAACAAAAATACTAAATGTACATTTTAACAAACCTGATGCTGCTTTTAAACCATAGACTGTAGATAAGAAATGGACGTAACATCCGTGACGTCACCCATTGGTTTGTGGACTGCTGCTCGGAGGCCAATAGTATCGGATCTGAGGAGCGCCATCTGGAAAATTTGAGGTGCATGCTGGGAAAAATAAAAACAGGGATTCTACTTATATGGGCATCAGGAGGAGCATGAGGCGCCCTCCTGAACCTGTGAACCAATCAACCTGTCAATCACGACGTAGCCACGCCCTAATGCATACCCTGCTTTATCGTCACATATAAAATCAGGGAGGCCAAAATGTCCCAAATGAACATCATACTGCATTGAAGAAGGCTTTAAACTAGCGATTGAGACCATAAACACATTTTGAAAACGTTTACTGAGGTTAGAAATCAAGTGAGAAGTTGGTGAATTCTCCATTGACTTGTATAGAGACGGAAGTCCTTTTGACACCAAAACGGTCGCCCCCTGGTGGCCTTTTGATAGAATGCAGTTTTAAGTTACTTCCGCGTTGGCCTCATTTCAGAGGACCGGAACTCCCCGCCTATTTTAAAACTAGTTTAACTGATTTATAATTGATCATCTTACCAACTCTTTTTCATCTCTGAGCCTTACACATGTAAATACGAGCCTCGGCCATGTTTCAGCAGAGATCTGTCCGAGTTGTCATTGTGTTTGGTCCTGGTCCAAATATTGTGGAAAGTCAGGATTGCATTGATAACCTCTTCAGTTTCATATATCTCAATATGAAATCAGGTCCGCCGTCTCCGTACAGTAGTTCTGAGTCAGGCAGACGCTACTGAGCATGTGCAGCTTCACTAGATTATTGTGCAACATCTGGACTTTTCACTACACTGTACATTTCTCAAGGAACTTCAGTACAAAGTCATGATTAATGTCTTTTTGTTTAGCTCCAGCAGAGATCAAAGCAAAGCTTGGAGACAACATCACGCTGGAGTGCTGGGAGGCCAGACCTGCTCCCATCGAGGTGGTGAAGTGGATCAGACCTGACCTGAGCGCAGATGGTTACGTCTTATTCTATCGAGACGAAATATCTCACGAATCGTACCAGCATCCGTTGTATGTTGGTCGGGTTCAGCTGAGAGACGAAGCGATGAAGGACGGAGATGTTTCTGTGATTCTGAGGAGCGTCAACGCCAACGATACCGGGACATACGAGGGTCACATTTCAGTCTTGGATACAGCACGGACCAAAAGATCGTACTCTGAGCTCAGATGTGTCCTCAGAGTCAGTGTTGAAGACTCAGGTGAGTTTAAGAACTACAGTAAAAGTAGTGAAAAATCAGTGACATGAGGAAAAAGTAAGAGTTGAAAAATAAATTATCAGCATTTAAAGTAAAAGCTTCAATGAAAGTGAGTTTTAATGAATTTAAAGCAAGAACACTTAATTTTTTAGTCAGAAAAAATACAAAAACAATAATATATATCATAATAAATAATAATAAGATAGAATTAAAAATTAAAAAATAAATACATATTTTTATTATTATATATTTTTTTATTATTATTATTTCTTTACTGAATTTTTAATTTTTAATTGTATCTTATTAATATGCATTATTTTTTTCCACGTTATTATTGGTATATTTTTTTAGTTTTTTAGTTTTTTTGGTGTTTTGGTGTTTGTGAAGAAGAAGTCCTTGTTTCTGTTTATTCATCTTAAAATTAATAAAAAATAATTATAAAAAAAAGGAAATGCAAAACCGCTTTATTTACTTTATCTTCTGTTCTATAAAATCTCATAATCAGATCATTTTTTTAAATTAAAGTAGAACTTACAGAAGTGCAGCTTAAGCAGACTGTCACATGTTTTATATGTAAAGTCTGTAAAATAAAACATATTTTCAACCAGTTTTATTGGTTTAGGATAATTTCTACTCTATCTTTTATTATCAGCTGGTCAGTCAACAGTAAATCCAGTAAATTAAAAAGTTGTTTTTTCTCTCAAATGTTACAGAGTAGAAGTATAAATTAACATAAATTACAGTAGAAGTCTCTAAAAGTTGTAGTAAAATACAGTAAATATACTTTAATATTTTCCTCCAGTTGATGACCAACATTACATCTTCTACAGTTTATTGTTGGTGATTCATGAAATATGTTTGAATGATCAGAAATATCTGATTAATTTATAATAATGATCATGTATAAGTCATTTAAAAGCAGTTCATTTAATGATTAACACAAAATAGTTTATTAATAATTCCTATGTTGTTAAACCGGTGTCATTATAAACCAGTAGTGTAATACCCAGTATGACCAGCAGGTGGCAGCAAACATTAAAGAGTGATTGATGAGAATAAAACCAGTCAGCTGTTTTTCCAGGTTGTTTACTAATTACTAATCAATCAATCTCAACAAACTAATAACTAACAGTATTACCCAATATTATCTGGATCACGTCATGTTTTTATTATTAGTGACTCTGAATTTTCATTAAAACATTTTTTAAAAACATCAATTTACAGCAATTTAACGGACATATTTTAGGATATTTTACAGAGACAAAGGTGCAATTTGATGTTTAAATTTCATTATATTTGGGTTTCATTCTGTAGTTCTTAATATACAAAAAGTCTTAATAAATTTGACTTTTGATATTTGTTTACAGAAAACAGTTTTCAGTGTGTAGTTTGTTAGTTTTATATTTTTAAAATATTTTTTCCAAACGTAGCTTCTTAGGACCTTCGTGTCGTCCTCCCAGGTCAAATGTACCCCGTCTGTCTTGACTGTTCCTTCTTTCCTCCCTTTCGTCTGTCCTTCCTCCATCCCCCTTTTTTCCTTCCCTCCTTCCTTCCTTTCCTTCCTTCCTTCTTTCCTCCCTCCTTCTCTCTTTCTTTCCTCCCCCCTGTCCTTCTTCCCTTCCTTCCTCTCTTCCTTTCTCCCTCCCTCCCTCCTTCCTTCCTTTCCTTCCTTCTTTCCTTTCCTTCCTTCCTCCCTTCCTTCTTTCCTCCTTCCCTCCTACCTACCTTCTTTCCTTTCCTCCCTTCCTTCCTTCCTCCCTTTCGTCCCTTTCTTCCTTCCTCCCTTCTTTTCCTTCCTTCTTCCTCCCTTCATTCCTTCCTCCCTCCTTACCTTCCTTCCTTCCTCCTTTCCTTCCTTCCTTTCCTTCCTTCCTTTCCTTCCCTCTTCCTCCCTTCCTTCCTTGACTTGAGGACAACAGGAGGGTTAACGGCTTATATATCTGGTAGTGTACACAAGAAACAACCGAATATACTAATATGTATAAATTACACACTGAAAACTATTGTCTGATATTTGAGCTGAAACCTCACAGCTGGTTTCTGCTCTACAGCCGTCAAACATTACGACCGCATAAGACACGTCGCTGGATTCCTGCTGATGGCATCAATCACACATTTTGTGTTGTGATTGCTTCTGAAGCGTTGTGTATCTCTCACTGATACACCGATCAGTTCTTCATCTGCTGGAAAACAATGCTGAAGGTTCACTCTGGAGGACAATGAGTTGATCTGATATATCACATGATCTGTTTCAGCCTCCGTCCTCTGGGGGCGCCAGAGCTCTCTGCAGTTCTGCCCTCTCAATCTGTTTCCTGCCTTTAATATACTGTGATTATCTGTTGTGTAATATGTTGTGTTGGCCTGTAGGTATCACTGTTGAACCTTGTTTTGCATGTCTTTACTCCTCATTAAAGATAAACAGAGATGAGAGGGGGCAGGAACTGTTTCCACCAACAGCAAATCTAAGTCAATGTATAACACAGCACAGCAGAAGAAGAATGGGACCTGCAGTGAGGGGTGAAGGCAGCTGAGGGTGTAATTGGGACCACATTACCACCCTCTGAATGACATATACATTGGCCACCCTGGACACGCCCCCCCCACCACCACCACCTCGCTCTAGAGGGAGATACAGAACAATAAAATGCAGAACATATATGGGGCTTTTCCACTATACAGTTCTAGCACTACTCGCCTCAACTTTTTCTGCGTCTCCATCAGGGATAGTACCTGGTACCTGGTACTTTTTTAGTATCTGCTCTGCCGAGGTTCCAAGCGAGCCGAGCCGATACTAAATGTGACGTCAAAAGACTGCCGGCCACTGATTGGTCAGAGAGTCACTGGAAGAGTCATGAAATTTACTCTGCCAAAGGGGACTTCCCACTTTTCCACGATGGTCAGCAAAATTATCAGTATGAAAGAAACGTTTATCTGAGATCATTGTATCATTTCTGCGTAGACGCTGTCTGTGTTGTTTGGTTCTGAGGATGTTTATTTGTCAACGAATAAAACTCTAACTGCATTCAGCTGGACGACTCTTGGTGATTTTTTTGTTTGAATCTTTTGGGACTCTAACATCTTTTAAACAATGAAGTATTGGACTGTTAATATTTGCAACTACAACTGTAAAGAGGAGGCAGAATTTCTAATGTGATTTATTCCAAATTTTTATGTATTAACAGAAAAGTGATGTTAGCCTCTTCATCATTCCGGCTTCCGACTTGAAAATGACCTAAAATGAATATAAAACATCTCTGCAACAATCAGGTTTATATGAATAATCTTAGTATCATAATAAAGGTAACACTTTATGCAGAGGTGTAAGATAAGTACAGATGTTACATGTAACAAAACTAAAATGTTAGAGTGAATATCCTCTTTGTAATGATGCAGCTGCAGCCTGAAACCTCCAGAAAACCATAAAACAACATCTGAACATTACCAGTTCGCCCTTCTATTGAAATGTCAACCTTCAGTTAGGGTAAATTTGGGTAAATCTATGTCAATACTTCACTTCAACTATGGATGTCACTTAAAGGTAGGGTTGGTAATCCTGTTCAGAAGCACTTTTTGTTATACTTGGTGAAATGGTCCTTCTATTATCATAGGTATCAATACATTATGTCATTAAAGGAACGGATCAATCAGACCTCTGTGACAGCCACAGGACTGATAAAACTCCGACCAATCCATGCTCTTCGCACCGAAAAGCAAAAACCAATCAGGTGCCTTCATGTCTAGTTCTGCATCCACCCCCCTCTCTCCCTGCCTACTTCGCACGTACACAGTCTTCACCTGTCGCTGTTGCCGGTTTGTTGGGGCGTGGCTTGGACGGACTCACTGACGGGAGGGGGAGCAGCGGGGTGGAACTTATAGGAGGCAGGAGGAGGTGCTATTTTCAAATCTTGCTAGCTCTCTTGCTAGCTTTCCAACATTACCAACCCTGCCTTTAACAGGCCTGCTGGATGTCAGTGGTTGGACTGGTGTGAAGGTGTGGAGGTCTACCTCAGTGAAGAGTAGACAACCTCTGGCTCTAATGGAGACACTGAACACACACAGTTCAAACAATATGAGACACAGTTGTAGAAAAAACAAGTCTTTTCCAACATCTACTGATGGTAACTACAGTTGGGTTGAGGTCAGGGAAGATCTTGGTGACAGTTCATGTAAAGACAAAGTTTCACTGCAGGTCTGTGATGAGATGTGAACTCTGGACCTGAATTCATGAAGCTTCTCAGAGCAGGAAATCTCTCCTAACTGGACAATCATTCACACATTTTTCTTCTTCTTTTTTGTCTCTTTAACCCAAAACTAGAACTTGATTAATATCAGTCTCATGATTGTGTCAGGCACAGACCAGGTGGACTGAAATGCAGAGACAGGGACACAGGGATGAAGAGTTCTCAGTAGATTAATCGGTCCAGAAGTCAAAAACAGGGAAATCCCACACACAGGGCAGAAGTACAAAATCACTAGGCAAACTCTGGATCCAGAAGGCAAAACTGGTCGATACACTAGAATTTATATCAAGATATGAACGCCTTAACTCTGACACGAAACTGACAAGACGATCTGGCACAGAAGGGAAAGAGCACACCACATCTATACCCTGGATAATAACGAGGCACAGGTGTAACACATTAGAGGAAGGGAGGCAGACAGGAGGGGAGGAAGCTAGACAAGACAAGGGGAACACACTAAAATAAAACAGGAAGTAGACAAGACGAAAACTAGACCTACAAAAATACACTACAACACTACTGGGCCCTGACAGATTGTGTCATGGTTAAGTATGTCATCAGCATGTGGTTAGCTTAGCTTAGCATAAAGGCTGGAAACAGAGGGAAACAGCAAGACAGCAGAGCAGCTTTACCTCTCTTCCTGTTTGATTTGACGACTATTTGTCCATAAGTGACGTCTTCTGTTGTTTTCACTGCTGAGTAAACTGCAGCTGGATCACTCTCTGGAAGATAAAACACATTCATATTAACCAGTACTGTTAGTGTACTCTATTAACTGTTACACTGTAATATAAAGCAGAATATTAATACAACTGTTATAGTGAATATATCATGTTTCTCATGTAGCATTATAAGACTTAAAGACAAAATAAAAGTGTAACAGTTTGTATGTGAAACAGGAAACTTGACGACCACAGAGCTGCTCGCTACGAGTTGTACCTTTGACCACAAGGTAGAAAACAGACACTCACACATTGTTCCCACACATCTGGTCAAACCAGCTTCCGGAATACACTTACTGGAAACAATAAGTTGTTTCTGTGGTGTTAAATGCACAGTTTAAAAAAATACTGAATCATGAATGTGATTAAAGAGTTTAAGATGATTTCATGGAGGTTGATGGGAGACTGTTCAGCTAAACCAGATTCTGTTCTAATAATTCAGACTCTGCTGGAGCTCAAATACTTTCAACCTATAATAAACCATTTCTGACTGGATAGTTCAAAATAACCACTTTGAGAAAAAGTACAACCTGACAGACTGAATTCAGGGTAAAAAGGTGATTGATGATGGTACACTGGTGTTGTAGAGACACCTCGTTCACTCAGTCACTGCTCCCAATATAACAGACACTCTAGAGTCACTGATCATCATCACTGACAGCTGTTATTCTCACATCTACAGAAGTAGAGCTACAGTAGTAGTTTCTCCAGTTAAGTCGTGTGTTCCAACGAACATCACTGACAGTGTTTAAAGTGGTGAACACAGAGCAGAGCAGCTGGATCACTCTCTGGAAGATAAAACACATTACTGATAGTACTACAACTGATACTACTGTTATATGTTAAATATCTACTATTGCTGCAGATTCAGATTATTTATGCCCATACTACAATCAATAATGATACTGTTTGGTATGATATTATAACAGGACACTAAATTTTAACATATCAGTTGATAGCTGGAGAAATAAGTGTTAGTATGTTAGAAGTGTAAGAAGTTATATTTGACCGTTTTTTTCTTTGTGCACTGTAGATGTTAACAGCAGTTGTGAGGTTCAGTTCATTTCTAACAGCTCTGGTTATTCTTACAAGTCTTATGGAGTCAAACAAAGTGCGGCTCCTCTGCTGTTGTGAAATAGACCAAATACAAGTAGTGAGTGATAACTTTGATTAAAACAAGTTGTTCATAAGATGAACATTTGAAACTTTGAAAAAAACTAAGATAAAGTTGAAGGTAAAACATTGAAGTTAACTTAATGTAAGAAATCACATTACATAAACATGTTAATAACAATGTTTGAGTAAAATACATTAAAGTAAAATAGTTTAGTGTAAAAATCTCCATGTTCAGTCATATTAGAATACGCACATTTATAAAGCATGTAGAACATGTGCAGGACAAACTGTCTTCATGGGAAACAGGAAGCTGGACGACCATAAAGCTGCTAGCTTCTGTTCACTGATTCACCACAAAGTACAAAACCAAACTGAGAGCACATCACACTCAAAACTGACAAACCAAACTGTTCTAATGCTCTTATGAATAAATGCATCATGAAAACTCAGAAAAAGTTTAAAACATGCAATCACATGTTAACTTTCCCAGTGTCCCCATAATCCTAAATGTCCCCATAATGCTAAATGTCCCCACTTTGTAAACCCAGAGAGGTCCTCACAAAGATACAAGTTTAACTCTACTAACATCACATCTACAACACATTACCTCCACTCCGTCTGATTGGCTGCTGACTGATGTGATGTCATCTTATGCAACTTGTAATTCAGCAGCTGATTAGAGTGTCTTTCATACGTTACAAATGAACATGACACACAACAACTAAAGAGATTTCTTGCTGGTAATTTTCCATTCACCCTCAACACCATCAGAGGAGACTCTGAGCTGATCAGGAACTGTTTCTGTCAGCTTGTGAAATCTACTCAGACTCTGTTTGACTGGACTTAACCTGAAGACTTCTGGGCAGAGAAAAGAGGAAACAGCAGATTCTGCTTCGGCTGAAATAAATCATTAAACAGTCCCCACAGTGCTGTTGTTCATGTAAGTATTTCTGATCTTGTTGGTTTTGGACATTCAGAGAATAAATCTGACCTGCTGTTGATGATCCAGATGTTCTTCAGCAGCTGCAAGAGAATGAAAACAGTCAAATTAATATTAGGAGTTTCCTGTTGGATGTTTTGGTAGTTAGTAATATTAAAATAGTTCAAATGTAATACGAGCACCTCACATTAGGCTGCTCAAAGTTCATCATTAATGGAGATTAAACCCAAATATAACAGACACAGAGTTCTGGTAAAGAGATGCTTTATTTTTATTTAAAGTACTTTACAATGTTTTTCCTGCTGCTCATTAAACACAAGCTGTCAGTTAGGTTCAGTGTCTGCGACATGAAGACAGTCAGACATCACTGTAATACAACTGTACTCGTGACCATCAGTCACCTGACACGTGAACGCAGCCGACGTGACGTCATGACGTCATGACGTCTCTTAATATTCAGCTGAAGGAAATCGAAAGCGTTCATTCAGTCAGCGGCAACAGACTGGTGACGTGACAAAATAATCAGAAATCAAGATCAACTTCCAAACTTTTAACTGGAATTATCTTTTTAAAGCGTCGCTGGTCTGGATTAATCAATAAATTTAAGTTTGTTGAGGAAACTAAGAAGAGAAGAAGAGAAAGATGTCTGCTTTAAAATCTACTTCCGTGTTTCTCCTCATATGTTTCCTGTCCTGTTCTGTCTCTGAAGGTAAGCTCTGTGATATTTATATTTACTGAACACTCTGTAACTCTGCTTCACTTCCTGTTACTGATCAATATTAAACTTACTGTGGTGGAAAAAACATGTTTTATCTGTTTGCTGGCAGCTTTCTGGACTCCACCCTGTAATGGCGCTGTCAGACACGCAGTTTAACTTCCTTGATACATTTTGTAGGCCGCATCAAGAAAGTGCTATTTTAAAAAATGATAGTTTCTTTGCTTTTCCTCTTTGAGGTCATGACAACATAAAACATGGATTTATTCCTAATTGAGCCTAAATGTGATGTTTTACAGACTTCATTTGTTCTTTTTAAAAACATGTTAGAGACTCATTCTGTTCATGTTCAAGATGAAAACATGAAAGTCAACTTCAAAAATGTCTCCAGCAGGATCTCTGATGTCAGCAGTGATTTGTGTTATTCTTCGTTTATACACTAGAACAACCTGTAACTATAGCAACCATAACGTGCTAAAGATTTACCTAAAAGTTAGATGGGTTCAATAGATTTAGTTTTTGACACAAAGTGAGCTCTATAAATAGTTAATATGAGGTATATATATCTGGCTGTAGTTCTATCTACACATGAAAGTAGCACAGCACCACATGTCATTTATCTTTAAGGCCCATTTCCACCTGGATGTCTCTAGCGCAGCATGCTGTGCGTGCGTGCGGCTGCGCGCTCATGTAGTGAGGATACCACAGTCATGTGATAGGTACCGGTTTATGTCTGGGTTGTTTGAACACACGTGTTATATCTGTACCACATTAGTGAGAGCAGTGACACTTATCTGACTACACACTCACTCTGCTCTGTGATGACAGGCACCAGGCGCGCTCACGGCGTCTATGCACGCTCAAAACTTCATGTGTGCTCGCTCTAGTTGGCACAATGTATGTAAATAAACCACAAAACCTGCAGCCAATCACAGACTGGGAGGGGAGGAAGCAGCCTGAGATGTTGCTATGCTGTTGCTATAGGCGCAACCCAGTATGGTTGTGGCCACATATATATATATATACTGTATGTCTGTGCAGTCTGAAGTTTTAAAGAGCACATAGACGCCGTGAGCGCGCCTGGTGCCTGTCATCACAGAGCAGAGAGTGAGCGTGTAGACAGAGTTGAGCGTGCACAAAACACTTGTGTTTGCTCAGATTAATAAATTAATGAATTTTCTGTTCCAAATATAAAGTGCGCGCTCAGATAAGTCTCACTGCTCTCACTAATGTGGTACAGATATAACGCCATAAACACAAACATTATACAAAAGTAGTGAAAACATTAGAAAGTGATGCCGCCTCCAGTGTTTTATAAATAATATTAGTTTATTATGTCACTAATATTGCACCACACGTTTAACTATAAGTAGTCAAACGTTAACATATAAACGCTATGTGTTTATGTCATAAATCAGTATGTGTTTATTTATAGCATCGTACGGCTAAACCTCAAAAGTCTGGTGTAATAATCATCCATCATAAAATGCTCTGATTTGTCACATGGGTTAGAAATCCTACCACTGCTCCTCCGTCCAGCAGACACTGTTTAACTGTTTATTTTGAAGAGTCAATCTGAGCAGAACTCCCCTTCAAAGATCACTGCAGTCGTCTTTGAGCAGGACAGATGGGACAATACGACACAAACTAGCACACTCGATGTCAGGAAGGGTCAGTGCAGTGATTAAAAGTAAAGGAGGACAAACTAAGTACTAGAATATTATTTACTTGTTGGATTGATCAAGGGTGTACTCATCTTTGCAACCATATATTTAAACAAAGTTGCCTTATTTACTTATTTTACAGATATTGATGACATATCTTTCTATTTTTCTATTAAATATATGTTAAATGCATTTCAGTTTTTTTTTATCTTCCTTTGAATTGTAATGGTGATCATTTAAAAAAAAAGCTATGTTTAGAAGGGATTTAGTCATTTATGCTGCGTACTGTATATATACAGTATATGTATGTTGAGCTGTTTTAATATCAATTGAACAAAATGAAAATACTTGTTTACTAAGGCTGTCAATCTTCCTCTATAATCCCATTTGAATTTCATTCATTATTATTTTTAAAATTGTAAAGCTCAGATTTAGTCTATTATTAGTATTTACTAAGTATTTTTATTATATATCTGTCCACTAGAGGGCCTCCCATCATTACTGAGAAACAGGCTAAAGCTTTCTTGCTAAGTAATAACTGAGTTTAGGCACAAATGAAAAACATCAAGCATTTTTAATCTCAACACATACCTCATTGTTTCCTCTTTCAGTGAACTGAGCAAAATAAATAAAAGTGCAGTTTACTGCATTAATAATAATAACATTTCAAACAACCTTAGTGAGAATTCTATAGTTTCACTCGTATGTCAGCATTTCAAATATTCAATATTTGTTATTTTTCTGTTTATTGTTAGAAATCCAAATGTCAATTCAGAAAAATTTATAGCTCAGACAAAACCAAAACATTTCATTGACTCATGCAGGGAGGTCAAGATGAAACGTTAGCCAACACATTCATATAAAAATACACATTCAAATAGTAATTTCAGCACAATTAAATATAATTGATTGTTATTATATTTACAGTTTGAATTATATTAAAACACAGAAATTCGTTCCAACAGCTTTAATGTAAACTTGTAATGAAACGTTTAAACTATAAAAACAAACTTCAGATTCTTCTGTTCATCACAGACATTAGCAGTGATCATCAATATGTACAAACATCATATTAGATTCATCACTATGAATAAATATCTGATTATTATGAGAAACCTTTATTGTAATTATGAGATATTAAGATATACTGAGTTTTAATCAAGTGACACTAAGTTGTGATTGAGAGAGCCAATCAGATTGTCTGCTGCTTTGACAGTTTATATTTAAAGATTAATTTAATATAAACATGAAAGTATCACTGACCTTTGTTCTCTGAATTTTCTGTTTTTGTTCTTTCAGATAAAACAGTGAAGTCTGGAGCTGATGTCACTCTTCACTGTCAGAGTCCCAGAGATGAGATCACATCAGTACAGTGGATCAGACCTGACCTGAAGAAGAACACAGATGGATACGTCTTCTTCTTCAGAGAAAACCGACCAAATGAAAACTACCAGCATCCATCTTTTCATGGTCGAGTGCAGCTGAAGGATCCACAGATGAAGAACGGAGACGTTTCTGTGATTCTGAAGAACGTCACCATCAACGACGCTGGAACATACGAGTGTCAAGTTTCAGTGAGAAGCACAAAGCTCATCAACACCATCAACCTGACAGTTACTGACTCAGGTGAGTTTGTACAGATGAGACTGTAGAGGTGAAACATCATCTGACTGACAGCTGATAACTCAAACCTGTTTCTGCTCTACAGGTCAAACATCTAGACACAACCAGACTGGAGGAGAAAAGGATGGAAGAGACAAGGATGGAGGAAATCTTGGACTGATAGTTGGACTGCCTGTTACTCTTCTTCTTGTTGCTGTTGTTGGTGGTTTTATATTCATATATTTCCAACGTGTTCTTTGTAGAGAAGCTGTTCCCCAGGAGGACAGAGAGCTCTCAGATCTCTGAACTCGTGAATCTTTCTGCAGCTTTTACAGCAGCTACATGGTCTGAATTAGAACTGAGTCTAAATGTTTAGAATCAGTTCTTTCATCAGTACTTAAAGAAAGTGGAGAATGTGGTTTTAGTGTAATTATTGATCCGGCTGCAGCTCCTCCTCTCATCACATCATTTATTCACAATGTGAGAACAGCACTGAACTGTGAAGACAATCAGACACAGCAGTCACACTGTGTCATTAACACTTCCTGTTGGTCATGTGACCCACACTGGCCCATAAAAACCTTTTGATCTGATTCATTTTTACAAAAAGCAGCGTCTGTATGAAATGACTAATTTTATAATCAGAATTTGATCCATTTAGAACAATAAGATGCAGCCTAATAATATGTGTGATGTGGTTTTCCCATAAAAAAAGATTATTATCACTTTAAAACCTTAAATAATCCTTCTGCCTCATTAAAACCCAGAATCTATAATGATGTAAATACATTTAGATGTTTCCTCCTTCACTCTCAGTGTTTGTGATCTGCAGGCTTCAAACTGATACTGGACCATTATTGGCTCCAAACTGGTTGTGATGTCACAAATCCTGCTCATTGGTCCAGTTTTCTATCTTTAGGTCCAGTATTTATCATTAACACAGGAGGGAACACCAGCTCTTCCTCCTCCACCCGTCTCCCACCAAAGGCTCCAGATTTATTCTGTTTTTAAATAATATACATTTCTAAATGATTATTTAATGACGACTTGTTTTTATATGGTTTTAATAATGTGAATGTTTTGAGATAATAAAGATTATTTTTTATAGACTTGTTTCCTTTATATGAATTCAGTCTTTATGAATGTAGACAGTTTGGATTCTCTTCATTTTAAAGTATCTGAATGTCTGAACTTGAACCAGTTGCTGCTCAGCTGTGATTCACTGAGGACAGTTTGTCATTTGATCAGTTTCACTATTTACTGACACCAGTTATTAGTCTGTGCCTTCATTTAGCTGCTATGATAATGAGGCTTTATGCAGAATTACATTACATACAAACTGTGGAACACATTTATTTACATTTTTCTTTATGACCCAAATTCACACAGTTTGTAACATCTGCTTCAATTCATTCATATTTACATCTAAAACTATCTGATACTGTGATGTTTGTTCATATGACTCACTCAGTGCTGGACAGTAACTAAGTACATTTACTACTAACTACTTTACTGTAGTACAGTTAGAGGTACTTGTACTTTACTGTAGTACAGTTTGAGGTACTTTTACTTTACTGTAGTACAGTTTGAGGTACTTGTACTTTACTGTAGTACAGTTTGAGGTACTTGTACTTTACTGTAGTACAGTTTGAGGTACTTTTACTTTACTGTAGTACAGTTTGAGGTACTTTTACTTTACTGTAGTACAGTTTGAGGTACTTTTACTTTACTGTAGTACAGTTTGAGGTACTTGTACTTTACTATAGTACAGTTAGAGGTACTTGTACTTTATTGTAGTACAGTTTGAGGTACTTGTACGTTACCGTAGTATAGTTAGAGGTACTTGTACTTTATTGTAGTACAGTTTGAGGTACTTGTACTTTACTGTAGTACAGTTTGAGGTACTAGTACTTTACTGTAGTACAGTTTGAGGTACTTGTACTTTATTGTAGTACAGTTTGAGGTACTTGTACTTTACTGTAGTACAGTTTGAGGTACTAGTACTTTACTGTAGTACAGTTTGAGGTACTTGTACTTTACTGTAGTACAGTTAGAGGTACTTGTACTTTACTGTAGTACAGTTTGAGGTACTTGTATTTTACTGCAGTATAGTTTGAGGTACTAGTACTTTACTGTAGTACAGTTTGAGGTACTTTACTGTAGTACAGTTTGAGGTACTTGTACTTGTACGCTGGAGAGACTATGTCTCTCGGCTGGCCTGGGAACGCCTCGGGATCCCCGGGAAGAGCTGGACGAAGTGGCTGGGGAAAGGGAAGTCTGGGTTTCCTGCTTAGGCTGCTGCCCCCACGACCCCCGGATAAGCGGAAAGAAGATGGATGGATGGATACCTTAACCATTACTCTGTACCCTCTGGAAATGGTGTAAAGGGCCAGTGCATGGCATAAATAGCAGATTTCCATTTGCCAAAAAATGATTCCTGCTCTTAATTTGATACTGAAAAGGGTTTTCTTCCTCAAAATTACTTCATATCACTCACCAGAGTAATATTTATACCTTAACCAGTACTTAACTGTTGAATGTCTTCATTAAAACAATGTTCCTACCTTATGACCATAGAAACAGCATCTTAAAATAAGTAAGCCACTCCATACATTCCGTCACAAAATATAATTACTTTTACATACATACTTGCATACATGAACTATGAACTATCATAAAATGTCTTAACATGCTAACAAATATATACAAAAATACTACTATATACATTAGATAATAAAAATATAACTAAATACAACTATATACAATTGGGGTTAGCAGCCAGTAGCTACCCTTGCTACTGGCACGCTGCACAAATAAATGTCTTTTTGCCTCTGTGTGGCTTCTTTGCACATATGATACCACCGTGGGCACATGTCACAGCCAATCTGAAATTATTAGACATTTATAATATTAAACACTAACATGTATTTTGTTTTGTGTATTCATTTCTTAGGAAAACATAAGCAGTTACGCAATACCTATTGGGTAACTCCCCATCCAGCTCCCTACAGATATGACAAGAAATGACAAGTCATCTGCCAAAACAAGGAATAAAGATAATGTTCTTTAACTTTGAGCAATGTTTGTCAGAGCAAATGAGCCTAATATATGTTAACTGTAAAAAGTAAGAAAAAAGAATAACCTGCGTTCTCAAGAGGAGAAACAAAAGCATCAATACGTTTCTTGTTGTAACGTGAAGTTTCATTATGACGTTATAATGTGAAACTAATCACGTTGTGACGTGAATCTCACATTTCAATGATGAAGCGGTGTGTGGAGAGCGGAGAGGAATGTGGCTCATTTACACGATTTAAGTTATAACGACTTCATGTTTGGGTTGAGACATGACGAGATCCTGCTGATACTGAGCACAGTGGATCATACTGATGAATGTTTACACTGAGAAGGATTTTAAAACGCACGGGGCTGTATACGGAAGGTCTGACTCATTCATTCAGCTGTATGCAGAAGTCATCCTTCTGCATACAGCTGAATGAATGAGTCAGACCTTCCGTATCACTTCAGAAGTGATGCTCTGTGGAGACAGAGGGGATGATGTCATCATAGTCATCATCCAATCCCTGCTCAGCCTGGGTGGGTTGGGGCGTTGCCATGGAGACAGGTGGGTCATTTCCTGTCAGAGCATGTTAGAAAGTAAATGTAGATAATTTATCAACTGTTACAGACAACTGTCAATCATCCACACCAGAATGAACCTGATTGATTGATTGATTGATAGTTGCTGAGTGTCTGTAAGGTGAGTGAATGATTCAGAGTGTTACCTGTGGGTCTGTGTCGATATAAAGACACCATGAGGAGAGTGGAGATGAAGTACGGACAGAACACCACTAGGTGGCAGACCAGTGTGAACACAAGCTGGGGGGGAGCTGCAGATACAGGGGGCGGGGCTGTGGTTGTAGGTTTACCTGCAGAGAGAATCCCACCTGGTCAGGTGACCATGTGGATGAAATAAGTGGTGAAATCAAAGGTAACTTCCTCACCTGTGACAGAGATCCAGCTGGATGGAGACTCTCCATGACTGCTGCTGTGACACTTGTAGAGGCCTTCATCAGACTTGGAAACATGGTGGATGGTCATGTGACCTGCAGGCTCAGTCCTGATGAGGGAGCCATCTTTATAGAAATCAGCTGGGAGGTTGGAGGTCTTTGTTTTACAGTGCAGAGTGACATCATCTCCCTCCATCACAGGGAGGACAGGACTCTGCAGGATCACTGATCCACCTCAACACAGAGACAAACTACAGCATTTCATCATTTACACTCAGCTTCATCAATACTAACTCCACAGTCTGATCTTACCAGTGACAGTGATGTTGATGCTGTTACTGGTTGCTCCCTCTCTGGACTCGCACCAGTAAACTCCACTGTCCAAGGAGACCATTGGACTGATGTTACAGGAGGAACCAGCTGGTATTCCCCAGCCGTCTCCACACTCCTTCCTGGTTTCTCTGGTTGTGTTCCTCCTCAGCTTCCATCCAGCAGAGCTGTCGTCCTCCTCACAGCTCAGAGAGACAAACTCTCCTTCAAACATCTGAGATCTGCTGGGACTCACAGTCAGAGAGGCTGAGAGGGAAACATAGTTGAACAGTCTTAGTTAATGAAATTAAATCAAAATGGTAATTTAGTCAGATTGATGTATGATCCCCTCCAGACATTAATTAAGACATTAAAATGGTTAAGATTAAAATGTACTTTTGTCTACTGAGGTTTCTCCAAATAATTAACTACTTAAACATGTTTAAACTTGCATGTCTCTCCTGCTGCACTAACATAGCCAGAACCTGCATATAGTCAAACAGAAAGTGGAACATGCTGATTTAGCATTTATCTGATCCCTGATCAGTTCAACCACTGTTCTGTAAATGTTTTGGTGACCGGTGTCCAGATGTTGTGAGGAAGATAGGTTGGTTTTCTTGTGGTTATCGATAGAATAACTATTATTAATTTTATAAATATTGGCAAATGTAAGTCTTGATCGATCGAACTGCATTGAGACACAGCAGACTTAGGCCCAGTCCATGAAATCAAGCAGCACGAATGATCAATATATATTTATAAAAGTCCATAAACAAGATCTTACTTAATAAACGTATGCATGTGCATTTATGTTGTTAGTGTATACAATTTAACCATGGGGCAGAAATTGAGTAAATCATCACAATGTAAAGCAATAAAGATTAAGAATAGATCAGAGAGAACGTAATGCTATGAAGAAATGAAAAACCCTCATTTAAAAAAAACAAACCCAAAGACCCAAATGACACCAAGAGAATTGATGCAAACTAAATTGGGATTTTATTATGTTGAACCATTTCTAACAGATATCTCTGAGTGGACAGATAATCGATAACCTAGAGAAGGCAGTTTTGATAAATACTGCAGTTCCAAATCCAAATTGGGATAAAGATTACATGATTGATGTATTCAAAGCTTGGGAATTGATGAGTAAACAGTGGAAACATTCAGAAAACAGAAAAGAAAAGATAAAGAAATGTACTTTCCTGTCTTAAGAAACAGTGAAATCTGAACCAACACACACTGATGTCAATCATACTGCCACTGCTACACACTCAGCATATCCATCTCTCTTTAAACTTACTGAGCCTCCTGCATATGAATCAGATGACGAATATGATTGGTTATTGCTTGTTCTGGACCAACGCATGCAAAGACAAAGTCTAGTAAAGACATCATCAAGACACTGAACCTTTTGTGTGCGCTGTGATTGCGTGAGAGTTGACAGCTCTGGCTATTGATAATCGTGTTGCATTAGATGCAGTAACAGCTTCTCAAGGAGGAGTGTGCGCCATCGTCGGAGAAGGATGCTGCACATATCTTCCATCCGAATCAGAAGGTCTCTGTAATCTAACTGTTGCAATCAGGAACCTTAAATGAATCCAAGAAGGAATTGAAAGTACCAATAGGGATGCACGAACCACAGGAGGCTGAATCTGAATCAAAATCAATGGGATACTATTTTCAGATTTTTTGGAGGACACCCCACTATTGCATGGATTTTGAGCATATTTGCCCCTATCATTGGGATTATTCTCATTGTAGCCGTAGTAATGTAGTAATGGGTTGTTGTTTTCCTATTTTTCATGCACTAATTTTGAAATCTGTTTATTCCGTCACCAACATGATTATGATCCAGAACCCGGTTAGGAATGTGACCGTCTACGCCCCCACCAGAAACAAATAGCAGTGATTCCACCTCCATATCATCCGATTCTTCTGAGGAGCAACAACAATGACAACTAATTACCAAATGAACTAGTTATTGTACCACCATCAGTGGTGTACTGTGGAGCATGTTTGGGATGGACTACAGCCTTCTCAACAGCAGTGTTACGAAGACTGGGTGCAAAGGGGGGTTGGGTTGGGTCCCTCGTCCCTGGAGCGGGCTGCTATAAGCTGAGCAGGAAGGGGAGAACTGGATATGTCCTGAAGTAGCCGTGTGTACGCACTACGATTTGTTATTCAACCATTTTATTCAATATGTTGTTTAGTGTAAGTGAACCCTCATGCCTTACATCTATTGAATGTGTAACTCGGTATTGAAGGTGCCTACGATGCCAAGATCAAAAGATGGAAAAGAATCATGTTTTGTATTGTTTGTGATGATATTTTACTCCCTATATGTGTTAGTTTTGAGAAATGATATTACTGGTAAAACCTGTGGATAAGACTCACCTTTAGCGCAATATTTTTCATTGAAAAGTGGGGTGGGTCTTTATATTATTTCCAAAGACCTAAACAGAATATATTCTAGGCATCCATCTGATGCCCTGCAGTTTTACCAAATGTGTTGGCATTGTCCAGTAATCTTAGAAAAGTCCAGCGCTGGAACATGTCTGACACCAGATCATGATCTACTGACCATAGTGGGTATCCAATGTGGATGGTAGATATATAAAAACATTATCTATTTGACTTTTTCCCCCTTCTGTTTCTTTTCATTTTTTTTCTATGCAACACAGCAATTCAAATATACTTACTGTAAAAACTGGTGTAAAAGTTGCACTGGTGTATAATACGCAGTCTATTTTGGGGAAACACTTTTCTATTAAAGACTGGTTTATTTGAATGCAATGTTTATACTCCAAAACTTTATCAGTCTACTGTTATTTGAAACAAAAACAGTGTGTAGGGTTAATGGTTAATGGTCCGGTAATGATTTAACTGAACTGGACCGATTTATTAACCAGGTTCAGTTAGGCTGAGTTTATATTAAACATTTTAAAATAACACAGTAACTTTACATATGTACAGTGTGTACCTGTGTGCTTACTTGAGTCCCAAAACCTCTTCATCAGAGCTGTCACTGTGTGTAAACAGACTACTATTTGCACACTACAGTTTCAGTATTTTTGATGTGCACAAAATAATTTTATTAAAATGTACATATATTTTTTAATTATTATGTTTGCTTACAGTAACTCTTGTGTTTACAGTAGATGTGAACAGTAAAGCCTTCCCAGTAAATACTGTATGAGAAACAGTCTGGTCTCATAAACAGAACATCCTGTAATAAACCTGCTGACAGATTATTTTGATCATATTGAGGAAGTTGGGTTTGGAGATTTGCTTCAAGTAAAAATAGTTGGTTCAATTGATCATATAGATGTTTATCTGTGTAGAACAGATCTTCAGAGAGTAGAAAAGGACAGTAAGTTACTTTTAGATCCTGTTGTGTCTGATCATTGAAATAGTTCATGAAGGTACCACTGTGCATGAAATGACTCACTGTGCATCACAAACCTGAACTCAATTTCAAAGAGGTCTGATTGTGCGTCTCAGTCAATAAATAAATATAATATAATGTAGAAGACTGTGTTCTCTCCAGATGTAATGTATTATCTCTCTCAGATCAGCAGTGAGCAGATAACAGCTTTATATTATCAGATGAGAAGTTTACTAACCTTGGTTTGTTGTGTAGAACAGCAGAGAGCTCAGACCTGAAGACAAATGACACTCAGGTTAGTTTGAGCTTTTAAACTTTGACATAGAACAAAACATTTCTACTTTAGAGAGACGAGAAACCATAAGATATACTATTTAGATACTAATATTTACTACTACTACTATTAATAATAACAAGGATCATGTTGCAATAATCAGACAATACAGTTGTTTGAGACAAATATATCAATAATATAATATATAATACAGCAGATGAGGAAGAGATATAAACTCTGCTGAAAAGTGTCTGAGCTTCATTCATTTAATCACAAACATTTTGATAAGTTTAAATAAAACTATCTGAATTCAACTGTAGTCATGAGTCGTTCTCTTTCCACTGTTAAAACTTTTTTCTCCACTTTTTTGTATTCAGTGTTCTTGTAGACGTTGTAAGAGAGCTCAGACCTGAAGAGAAATGACACTCAGGTTAGTTTGAGCTTTTAAACTTTGACATAGAACAAGATATTTCTACTCTAGAGAGACGAGAAAAAAATAATTCAATTTTACAGTCATGTAATTAAACATTTCTGAACTTCTTAAACTATTATTTATCTTCCTGTATGTTGCATTTCATTTCTCTGTTTTTGTTCCTTTTTTTCTTGATGCTGATCACTATTACTGTGATTCTCATTTGCAAGTTTAGGTTTGACTGCAACTAATCAAACCTCTGTAGTTGTATTTCATTGCAAGGTCATTTGTATATATTCTGTACATATAAAACTCAATGTCTCCTCATTCCTCTAGACCAGGGGTATTCAACTAAAATTTAAAGAGGTCCAGTTGGAGAAAATGTCTTGAAGCAAAGGTCCGGAAGATCATAATGTCTAACTATTTAGTGTGATATATATTTAAGTAGCCTAGTAGTTGTATCAACATCTGCATGTATTCAATACCTGACCACCTGGAGAGGCCCAGCATTCACCCATTTAAAGTGCTGTCTGAATGAACATGGTGAGCTGCTGTCCAAAGCTGAAGTTTACAATCAGCTTGTCAATAAAGTCAACAAAAGAAGACACATCTCGCTGTCCCTGAACCTGTTCCTGCAGGTTTTCCTTGAACACCTCAAGTTTCCTCTGAAAGGAGCAGACAGCTGTCATGAGTTCACACATTGAATTGTCCTTGCCCTGTAGCCTCAAATTCAGTTCATTCAGATGTGAAGTGATATCAACCAAAAAGGCCACATTGTCCATCTGTTTCTCATTTTCTAAAAAGAGAGAAAACTGTGTTGCCTTCTGACTTCTTAGCACTGCCAAGAAAGATGCTACTTCCCTCCTAATAACGACACTGAGTTGCCTTTGCTGAGCCATCTCACATTGTTGTGCAGTAAAAGATCATCAGCATTGGTATAAACTTCTCTGAGGAATTCTCTAAGCATGCGATGCTGGTAGGAAGAGGATGCCCTGAGAAAATTGATACATTTCATCATTGTATTCGTCACCTCAGCATGCTCATCTGTTTACACTGTAGACTCGCAATGTTTACCGCCTTGCATGCTCAGACTTGATTGGCTTAGTGGTATCACGTGACATGGCTTAACGCGCATGTAATTGGTCTGTGTGTTTCCTCATCCACTAAACAACTACCGTAAAGACTACAGAAGCTGCGCCGGGTTAAAATATAAAGCGAAACAAACCTTTTGTTTTGGTTGTAGGTCCGGGTCCGTATGGGACAGCTTCTGGGTCCGGACCCGGCGGACCGCGGTACAGGTCTATGAAGACCTGCACCTCCAGACTAATGAACAGTTTTTACCCATGTGCAATGAAGGAACTGAACTCTATCAATACAACACCATGCAATAATGAATAATCTCCTGTTGGAATGTGCAATACAATACAATGTGTAATATATTTATTAATTTTTATTCATTCCTTTATTCTACATTTGAGTCAAGGTTTTATCTTTTCTGTCCTGCACTTTTGTTTTTTTCTTTTAGACGCCACTGAAAGGAGAAGCATTGACATTTCCTTGTACAGCTGTTGTTCAGTGACAATACTACTGTACATTGAATTGATGAACTCTGTAGTTATCTTGTGTTCAAGTGAGTTCAACAAGTCAATTGAAATCCCAGTTTTGCTGTTTCTGCCCTCATATAAGCCAACTAACTAAAGGTATCACTGGTATCATATCCAGACTCTATATATCACAGATTATAGGTTTGAATTTCTTAGTGTCAGTTTCTACAGTGATACATGAATTATAAATAACCATGTATCTCACCTCCTCTCTTCTATAACTCAGCTGACATGTTATAAATATAATAATTTAAATATGGACAGTACAGATTGTACAGATTGTACTCACAGAACCACAGAAGTGATGTTTTGTCCATTCTGCCTCTCAGTACTGTGAGAACAACTTGTTTTTGTCACAGCAGTTAAACCCAACTTCCTTCCTTTGTACGTGATCATTCTGCTGTATGTATTATTCTGCAGCAGTTAGCAGGAAATCACAAATTTACAGTGGTTTATATCATTAACCATCGATGGATTGATGGTATTTAACTAGTTTACTATCAATTCTTAACTATAGTGTGGAGCCATATTTCCCTGAGCTGCAGAGGAGCAGACTGATCATGTTTAATCAGCTGTTAATAAACCTCAGCATGTTCTCCATGTTGACCTGTTGTTATAATAAGCTCAGTATGATGTCTTCTTCCACTGCACTCATTCTATTCTAATGGTGCCTGTCGGGGTGGCAACCGGAGAACCCACTGGTGGACACCAGCAGTAAAGCTGAAGAAGGAGGCCTTTTGGTCATGGCTGGCCCAGGGGTCTCTGAAAGCAGCAGACAGGTACCGGACGGCCAGGAGGGCCGCGGCTCGGGCAGTTGCGGAAGCAAAAACTCAGGTGTGGGAGGAGTTTTGTGAGACCATGGAGAAGGACTATCGGATGGTCTCGAAGACATTCTGGCAAACCATCAGGCGACTAAGGAGGGGGAAGCAGGGCTTAGCTCAGGCTGTTCTTAGCAGGGGCGGACAACTGCTGACCTCGACTGGGGATATTGCCGGGCGGGGGAAGGAGCACTTCGAGGAACTCCTGAACCCGGCCAACATGTCCTTTGTAGAAGAGGCAGAGCTGGATGATCAGTGGGGATCTTCATTCATATCCATGGCAGAGGTCACTGAGGTAGTTAAACAGCTCCTCAGTGGCAAGGCGCCGGGGGCAGATGAGATTCCCCCTGAGATGCTGAAGGGCGGCTCTGGACGTTGTAGGGCTGTCATGGTTGGCACACCATGGTCGGGGACAGTGCCCATGGACTGATAGACCGGGATGGTGGTCCCCATTTTTAAAAAGGTGTGTGTTCCAACTATCGGGGGATCACGCTACTCAGCCTCCCGGGAAAAGCTTATGCCAGGGTGCTGGAAAGGAGGCTCCGGCCGATTGTAGAACCTCTGATTCAGGAGGAACAATGCGGATTCTGTCCTGGCCGTGGAACAACGGACCAGCTCTTCACCCTTGCAGGGTTACTGGAGGGGGCATGGGAGTGTGCTCATCCAGTCTACATGTGCTTTGTGGACTGCCACAGTTTTAAACCTCAGTCTGCTCATTTACAGGTTTTAATTCTGCTGTTATTTGATCTGATTGTCTTTGATCTATGTGCCTAATAAGATAATAACTATAATTAAAGCCGCAAGCGGCGATGGCGGGCCCTCGCTCACCCATGCCACAGCGGGGCCTGAGGCATGGCGGGGCTGTGGCGTGAAGCAGAAAGTGAGAAAAAACCTGGAAGGAGGCCAAAAATGCAATGTTTCGTTCATCCAGTAGGGGGAAGTCACAGGTAGTTACACATATGGTCTGGTGTGGTCTGGTGTGTTCAGGGCGGCCACTCATCAGTCATGTGAAGTTTGGAGTGAATTGGACAAAGCATGAAGGAGTTATGAGAGGTTGATGGTTCATCCACCAGGGGGCAGTAGAGTGTAACAAAACACAAGCGGTTGCGTTCAGGGTGGGACAGTGATTACACATGTGAAGTTTTGTGGAAATCGCACAATGATGATGTAAAATATGGCACTTCCTGTTTCCACTAGGGGGCGACACGAGTGAGATCGCCTATGAGCGAATGGAGACGTTGAGGTCGGCACCCTGGACCTGTGTACCAATTTTCATGATGATACGAGTTCAATAAAGCCATCAAAAAGCCAAACGTATTTTCATGGCGAGGAATTGATGGTCGCCGCATCGCCACACGGACGCCATTACTCGTAGCTTCACAGTCTTCATAATGTAGGTTCACCAACTGGTTCTGAATGAAGTTGATGGGGCAAAGTATGTAATTTTAATGAATCTTAGTTAACTTCCTGTTACCACCGGGGGGCGCTATGAGTTACGTGGGAAGTTAATATATCGGGACGTTCAGGGCGGAGCCATCATCATGTCCAGCAAGTTTGAAGCTGATTGGATGAAGTATGTGGGCGTGAGAGCCACTCGTATGTACATGACGAGCACGCCAAAGTTAGTTGAGCCCTGGCAGACACGCCCTTTGACCTAAGGATGCGCAGAGCACAACTTAAGCTCAGCTAGGTCTGGAGATGTTGCGTACCTAATTTGAACTTGATCGGGCGAACGCTGTAGGAGGAGTTAATTTTAGGCGGGAAAAATCAAAACCAAAACGGCCGACTTCCTGTTGGGTTGAGGTCATGAGGTCAAGAGGCTTTTTTGCATATGTGGGTATAATACATATGTGTACCGAATTTTGTGAGCATAGGACAAAGTTAGCAAAATTCCCTATTGGCATTTTTGGACTTTGTAGGGGGCGCTATTCCGCCATTCTGTGTCGACCATGTGCGACCACCCAAAAATATCGAATTTCGGATGAGGCCGGACGTCCGTGCAAAAGTATAAGCATTTTCGCATTTGGGAAAGGGGCGAAATTGGGGCACGAAATGTTGGAATAATAATAATAATAATAATATTAATAATAATAATAAACATTACAATTTCAATAGGGCTTTCGCCAGGCGACTTGCAGGCGCCGCTCGGGCCCTAATTAAAGCCGCAAGCGGCGATGGCGGGCCCTCGCTCACCCATGCCGCCACGGGGCCTGAGGCATGGCAGGGCTGTGGCGTGAAGCAGAAAGTGAGAAAAAACCTGGAAGGAGGCCAAAAATGCAATGTTTCGTTCATCCAGTAGGGGGAAGTCACAGGTTACACATATGGTCTGGTGTGGTCTGGTGTGTTCAGGGCGGCCACTCATCAGTCATGTGAAGTTTGGAGTGAATTGGACAAAGCATGAAGGAGTTATGAGAGGTTGATGGTTCATCCACCAGGGGGCAGTAATGGGATGCATGCAGGTGTTTTCAGGGTCAGTCCCTCATCACACATGTGAAGTTTCGTGGAAATCGGACAATGTTGATGCAAAAAATGGCACTTCCTGTTTCCACTAGGGGGCGACATGAGCGACACCCCTATCAGATGGAAGAGGTCTCCACCCTGGACCTGTGTATCAATTTTCATGATGATACGTGTTCAATAAAGCCATCAAAAAGCCAAATGTATTTTAATGGCGAGGAATTGATGGTAGCCACGCCCCCACAGGGACGCCATTACTCGTAGCTTCACAGTGTTCATAATGTAGCTTCACCAACTGGTTCTGCATGTTTTAGAAGTGGAATGAAGTTGATGGGGTCAACTATGTATTTTTCATGAATTTAAGTTCACTTCCTGTTACCACCGGGGGGCGCTATGAGTTACGTGGGAAGTTAATATATCGGGACGTTCAGGGCGGAGCCATCATCATGTCCAGCAAGTTTGAAGCTGATTGGATGAAGTATGTGGGTGTGAGAGCCACTCGTATGTACATGGCGAGCACGCCAAAGTTAGTTGAGCCCTGGCAGACACGCCCTTTGACCTACGGATGCGCAGAGCACAACTTAAGCTCAGCTAGGTCTGGAGATGCTGCGTACCTAATTTGAACTTGATCGGGCGAACGCTGTGGGAGGAGTTAATTTTAAGCGGGAAAAATCAAAACCAAAATGGCCGACTTCCTGTTGCGTTGAGGTCATGAGGTCAAGAGGCTTTTTTGCATATGTGGGTATAATACATATGTGTACCGAATTTTGTGAGCATAGGACAAAGTTAGCAAAATTCCCTATGGGCATTTTTGGACTTTGTAGGGGGCGCTATTCCGCCATTCTGCGTCGACCATGTGCGACCACCCAAAAATATCGAATTTCGGATGAGGCCGGACGTCCGTGCAAAAGTATAAGCATTTTCGCATTTGGGAAAGGGGCGAAATTGGGGCACGAAATGTCAGAATAATAATAATAATAATAATAAACATTACAATTTCAATAGGGCTTTCGCCAGGCGACTTGCAGTCGCCGCTCGGGCCCTAATAATCAGAATGCTTTCCAGTTCTCTGATCGTTGCCTGAAGTCACCAACAGTTTGTTTTGAAGTCTGACGGTGTGATATGTTGCTGCAATGAATCACCCAGAGAGACTCTCATAGACACTCCTACCTGTGACATATTGAACCTGTACAGCTCGACTCACCTGATTCTGTAAGTTTGGAGCCATGGGCATCATTTCAGTTAAATTCTAATAAATGTATACGTGAATAAAATGATTGAATTAGAATAAGATTAATACCAAAAACATTACTGATATTGTTTAAAATTCAAATGTTCTTGTAACACAGCAGACACAGTTTATATGTAAAATTATTCTTTTTATGATTTCATTTTGATCATTTCTATTCTGTCTTATTATCAGCTGGTCAGTCACATTCAAATCAAATCACTCTAATCAGTATGAATTGAAATATACAAATGATTGATTGATTGATTGATACTTACTGTCGCTGTCAGATGAATTCAGTCAAGTAAAAGTATTGTTTTCTTTTTAAAATGTTACAGAGTAGAAGTATAAATTAACATAAATTACATTAGAAGTCTCTAAAAGTTGTAGTGAAATACAGTAAATATACTTTAATATTTTCCTCCAGTTGGTGACAAACATTACATCTTCTACAGTTTATTGTTGATGATTCATGAAATATGTTTGAATGATCAGAAAATCAGAAAAAATGTATAATAATGATCATTTATAAGTCAATTATAAGCAGTTCATTTAATGATTAACACAAAATAGTTCACACGTCATTAAACTGCTGTCATTATCAACCAGTAGTGTAATACCCAGTATGACCAGCAGGTGGCAGAAAATATTAAAGAGTGATTGATGAGCAGGCAGGTTACTAATATCAGTAAATAATGATTACTTGTCAAAACATAACAAATACATATAAAGAATTGTAATATCTCCTTATATTTATCTCATTAGTGACACTTTTAATTAAAATTGTTTTAAAAAAGAACAATTTGCAGGTATTTAACTTTGTTTAACTTTACATTTTTAGGATATTTTACTCAGATGAGGCAATTCTGTACAAATCATTGTTAATTTTATGTGCCAAACAGAGTTTCTTAGTCTACAGTGTTAATGCTGAATGATCACTCTACACAATAATGAGTTGATCTGGTATTATTATATCACATTATCTGTTTCAGCCTCCGTCCGCTGGGGGCGCTACAGCTCTCTGCAGTTCCGCCTTCTCACTCTGTTCACTGCCAGGAAATACAGTCTGTTGTGTAATATAGTGTGGCTGCCTTCCATTCATAAAAAGGAAATATCTGAACATGTTTAAACTGTAAAGAGAAGGTTGAATTATTAATGTGATTTATTCCAAATGTTTGTGTTTTTACGGGAAAGTGATGTTAGCCTCTTCCTCCCTCAGCTTCTGGTTTTAAAATGACCCAGAATGAATAAAATACATCTCTGCAACTACCAAGTTTATATGAATAATCTTAGTATCATAATAAAGGTAACACTTGTGAGATTGAAAGGGTTCAACTTCCAGCTAGAAGCGTCTTTGGGTAAATCTGCGTCAGTACTACACTTCCACCACTAGATGGCGACATAGACAGTGTGTTCACATTGACGGCTGGATGGAGCCTGACTGCAATAATCTGGACTGTAGTTATTGTTAACAGCAGGTGTGAGGTTCAGTTCATTTATTACAGCTCTGGTTATTCTTACAAGTCTTATGGAGTTATATGTTGGCAAAATAAAACAGAGTGAATAATAAAAAATAATAAGACTTTTATGAAAACACTGAATGAAAACTTGCTTAACAATACACAAACCATTCATAATTGCTAAATCAGGCTAAAATAGAAGCTCAGTGATACTAAATAAAGAGCTGTTTGGGAGCCGTTTGGGAGCCGTAAGAGCTGGCTCTTCTAAGGGAGCCGAGCCAAAAGAAAAGACCCGGATCGCCCATCACTACTGTGTATCCAGTACAAACACAACAGAAACCCTCCAGTGAGAACGCTGCTCTGTAGCACTACTAGTGGTCAAAACCTGCACTGAGAAGTCATCCAGATAACCCAGTAGATCCACACCAGTTTGATGCTACAGAGCGTCACATCAACAACAGAACAGATTCAAGTGTTTAATATGAACGACATGATGTGTGATGTTTAAACCAGGAGAAGTTTTACGGACTGAATTTTCTTCATGTTTCACTGATTAAAGAATCAAAACTCTTCACACTCTCTGTGCTGCAGCTGTGTGTGAACAAAGTTTACAGCTAAAGGGCGTTCTTGCTGTTAATAGTCTGTGGTTGTGGGTTTTGTATGTCTGTTGCGCTGCAGAGCTGCAAACACGCAGACAGTGAGAGGTGCGTGTTGATTAATTACCCACAACCAAACCTGAACAAGTCACATTTTCCATCTCACAGCTTTATGAAACCCACAGAACCACACGGACAAAAGAAACTAAACCAAAGTTTATTGCAAATAAGTTAAAGCTGCAACAGCATGCACTAAATATATATTATATATTATATATGATAAACATTAATAACAGTAAAGGTAATGAGGACATTCAACACAAAGCAACTAACTGGTCATCATGAGATCAGAAACATCTTGTTAAAGTTAAAATATTATTATTATATGGAATATATTCCACAAATGTATTAATATAAGTTTTATTCACTAAATGAATCAGTTTGTTTTTCTGTTGCTGCATGAGTGTAATTTAGTGAACAACAACATGAACTATATAAACTATATAAATGAATGTACTACTGTCTGAGGGGCTCTGGAGACCAGTAACAGGCCAGCTGGACGTCAGTGGTTGGACTGGTGTGAAGGTGTGGAGGTCTACCTCAGTGAAGAGTAGACAACCTCTGGCTCTAATGGAGACACTGAACACACACAGTTCAAACAATATGAGACACAGTTGTAGAAAAAACAAGTCTTTTCCAACATCTACTGATGGTAACTACAGTTGGGTTGAGGTCAGGGAAGATCTTGGTGACAGTTCATGTAAAGACAAAGTTTCACTGCAGGTCTGTGATGAGATGTGAACTCTGGACCTGAATTCATGAAGCTTCCCAGAGCAGGAAATCTCTCCTAACTGGACAATCATTCACACATTTGTGGTCCTAGTTTTAGGAGAAGGATTAACTCAGGAAATCACTCCTGTCACTGCTGATATTTAGCAGCTGCTGAGATGTTTCAATGTTTAATGACAATAAAATCATTAAAAGATCCTTTAGATGATCCTCATTTTAATCTTTAGTCTTCAGGATTCAGAGAACACCTGCGGTCCCCATAAACCCTGATGTTCCCATAATGTCACATTAGCTTTGTGGCAGTGATGTTTCGGTCAGAACTACTTCAGCTGTAATAAATCAAACTCTGATCACTGATGTGCTTCATAAAGATAATATCACTGCTGTTTAAATTATCCTTTAAATTACATGTAACTTTGAGCTTTGTGTCTCTTTAACCCAAAACTAGAACCAGTTTGTTCTGATCTGATATTCCTAACATGCTTTAACTTTAAAAGGAATAGTTCAACAAAAAAATAGGAAATACATTTTATGTCTTTGAGAGAATGAGATGAGAAGTCATCAGTCTCATGATTGTGTGTTATGGTTTAATATGTAGTCAGCATGTGGTTAGCTTAGCTCAGCATAAAGACTGGAAGCAGGGGAAACAGTTAGCCTGACTCTGTTCAAAGTTCAGAAATAAAGACAGAAGAGCAGCTTTACCTCTCTTCCTGTTTGATTTGACGACTATTTGTCCATAAGTGACGTCTTCTGCTCTTTTCACTGCTGAGTAAACTGCAGCTGGATCACTCTCTGGAAGATAAAACACATTCATATTAACCAGTACTGTTAGTGTACTGTATTAACTGTTACACTGTAATATAAATCAGAATATTAATACAACTGTTATAGTGACTATATCATGTTTTCATGTAGCATTATAAGACTTAAAGACAAGATATAAGTGAACAGTTTGTATGTGAAACAGGAAACTAAACGACTACAGAGCTGCTCGCTGCTATAAATAAAAAGTTGTCACTTTGACCACAAAGAACAAAACAGTCATTCACACCTTTATCAGACAGCACGGTGGTGAGAAACCAGCTTCTGAATACACTCCCTGTTTCTGTGGTTTTATATGCACAGTTTTAAAAATGACCAAACTATAAACTTTATTAAAGAGTTTAAAGACTGTGTAAAGTGAATTCAGACATTTTCTTCTAAACACATTAAATAGGTCATAAATGTATTTTTAAAAGAGGTGTAAAAAGCATTTCATCCATTTAGATTTGAATTGTGGAGCTAGGCTTAGCATAAATCCGCCCCTGCTGCTGTACGTATAAATACATTCAGCGCACACTACTACTACAGTCTACATGTTGCCAGTTAGCTGAGTTAGCCGCCGAGTTAGCCGCCGAGCTAGCAGCTGAGTTAGCAGCAGAAATCTCTCAGACCTAGCGTCCATGTTTCTGGTAGAGGTGGTGACTTTGATTGACAGGTGACACTTGTTAGGGGGCGGGGCTTCAGCGAACTCGGCGGGCACTCCCACAGCGTTTGGGAGCTGAGAAAAAGGCAGACTTTTACACAACTTTGAAGCCTATTTTCATATATTTGGTGATTTTTAATCATACCTCTCTTCCTTTTTGATTTGATGACTATTTGTCCATAACTGAGGTCTTCTGTTGTTTTCACTGCTGAGTAAACTGCAGCTGGATCATTCTCTGGAAGATAAAACACATTACTAGAAAGATATAACACTGAAGTTAACTTAATGTAAGAAACCACAGTACATAAACCTGTCAATAATAAGTTTGAGTAAAACACATAAAAATAAAATAGATTCATGTAAAAATCCTCATATTCAGAAATATTAAAATATGCACATTTATAAAGCATGTAGAACATGTGCAGGACAAACTGTCTCCATCAGAAACAGGAAGCTGGACGACCACAGAGCTGCTAGCTTCTGTTAACTGATTCACCACAAAGTACAAAACACACCGAGAGCACATCACACTCTGTCATCAACCAGAAGAAACCAAACTGTTCTGTTGTTGACCCTAATTATCCTAAATGTCCCCATTATCCTAAATGTCCCCATAATCCTAAATGTCCCCACTTTTTAAACCCAGAGAGGTCCTCACAAAGATACAAGTTTAACTCTACTAACATCACATCTACAACACATTACCTCCACTCCGTCTGATTGGCTGCTGACGAGATATTTTGACGTCACTGTATGTGATGTCATCAGTGATGTCATCTTCTCCAACTTTTAATTCAGCAGCTGGAAGAAACCAAAATGATCAGAAATATAATTTATAATATAAAAATATTAATGACATTTAATTTATGAAAACTGAACAAATCAACAGAAATTATAACTTAACAAATACAGAAATGTCATAATGAACTGTAGAAAATGGAAAAACAAAATTAGTGAAAAGTTAAATGTTAACTGTGAAATTTAAACGTCTGTGTCTGACCTTCAGTTTTCCTCTGAACACATCTTCTCACGAGTAAAACCAGTAGAACCAGTAGAACAACTAGAACCAGACCACAGACAAGTGGAACAAACCACAGCACAGAGAGATGAGGAGATGTGGATGTTGAAGGAGGAGAGGTGGTGATGGGTTTCTCTAAAATTAAACAAAAATAAGAATTAAAGAACATTTAAATATTGACTCATTTCACTGTTCAGAAAGTAATAAGATTACTGAGACTGGTTCAGTATATTAGACATTAAGCTTTGTTTGGGTAAAATGATCACATGTTAAATTTTGGGTTAAATGCTGATAAATGTCACAGTTTCATTAGTCAGTGTTAGTAGAGTTAGAAATGTTCTCTCACTATGAATCACTGCTGAAGCTTTAACTTCCTCACCTGTGACAGAGATCCAGCTGGATGGAGACTCTCTATGACTGCTGATGTTACACTTGTAGAGGCCTTCATCAGACTTGGAAACATGGTGGATGGTCATGTGACCTGCAGGCTCAGTCCTGATGAGGGAGCCATCTTTATAGAAACCAGCTGGGAGGTTGGAGGTCTTTGTTTTACAGTGCAGAGTGACATCATCTCCCTCCATCACAGGGAGGACAGGACTCTGCAGGATCACTGATCCACCTCAACACAGAGACAAACTACAGCATTTCATCATTTACACTAAGCTTCATCAATACTAACTCCACAGTCTGATCTTACCAGTGACAGTGATGTTGATGCTGTTACTGGTTGCTCCCTCTCTGGACTCACACCAGTAAACTCCACTGTCCAGTGGGTCGATGTGGCTGACGTCACAGGAGGAACCAGCTGATCTTCCCCAGCCGTCTCCACACTCCTTCCTGGTTTCTGTGGTTGTGTTCCTCCTCAGCTTCCATCCAGCAGAGCTGTCGTCCTCCTCACAGCTCAGAGAGACAAACTGACCTTCAAACATCTGAGAGCTGCTGGGACTCACAGTCAGAGAGGCTGAGGGGGAAACAGTCTTAGTTAATGAAATGAAATTAAAATGATAATTCAGTCAGATTGATGATTGAATGATCAACTTAAATAATGTTTAAAGATCCACTCCAGACATGATTTAAGTCATAAAACATTTTTGTCTAATGAATTATTTTCCCCCAAACAATTAAGTACCTAAACATTCTTGAACTGGCATTATTCATCTGCTGCACCGACACAGTCAGGACCTACATGCAGTCATACAGAAAGTGAAACATGCCACATTGATTCTTCACATTTGATTCTGATCTACACTGTTTCATTTGCAGACTGTGGATGTGGGCTTGGTTTGGGCAGTCAGCTGTAGGACAGAGAGGCAGGTCAGAGCTGGCTCAGCAGGAGACAGTGGAGACGGGAACAGGCACTGGAGGGCTGCCAGCGGGATCTTTAAGTTTGAATAAAAGGTTGCACCAATAACTGCCTTTTGCTGGGGAAACCCATCAGTGGCAGTGTTGGATTTAGTTAGTCTGTCTTGTATTTAGTTGTAGTTAGCGTCCATCTTGTTTCCCCGTGTGTGTCATTTGTTTTGGCCAAGCCAGTATACATGTGCTCCCTTATGTCATTATGTTGGGTCAGTTCTTTCAATTATATACACAAAATTATACATATAAGTATTACATTAATATATTAAAAAAGTACATATTGGTCAGTTATAATATTTATCAGATTTAATTAATTGTAAAAATAAGAGATTAAATGAGAATGAGCCTTCCACTACTGTATATGTTTGTTAGTGGGGGGTTCAGCACCTTGGAGAGCGCTGCTGCAGACAGTCCTAACAACTGTACGAAGGGTTAACATGATTAAAACAGGTTTTGAACCATATTTAACTCATATTCTTGAAATGACGTAGATCAGGTTTAGATAATTTAAACAATTCTTACTACATGACTGAACTAAACCATTTTTAAGAGAAATCAAGTTAAAATTAACGTGCCAAGACGTCTATGTGGTGCAGCTGCATCTGAACATCTGTGGTTAAAACTTCTGTAATCATCTTTTAACAACACACCTCTACACTCATCAGACTAGTCAGTTATATCTCCATATTCTTTATTTTCATGAATGACACGTCAGGTTAGCAGCTCGTCAGCCACCTTCCTTTCAGCAAAAGTAACTCTTTTTTATTCTTGAAACACAAGTTTATAACTTAAGTTATAAGTGTTATAAAAAAAATGTATTATCTCTCTCAGATCAGCAGTGAGCAGATAACAGCTTTAGATTATCAGATGAGAAGTTTACTAACCTTGGTTTGTTGTGTAGAACAGCAGAGAGCTCAGACCTGAAGAGAAATGACACTCAGGTTAGTTTGAGCTTTTAAACTTTGACATAGAACAAGATATTTCTACTTTAGAGAGACGAGAAACCATAAAATATACAATTTAGATGTAATATTTACTACTACTATTAATAATAATAACAGGGATCATGTTGCAATAATCAGACGATACAGTTGTTTGAGACAAATCTATCAATAATATAATATATAATACAGCAGATGATCCAGGAAGAGATATAAACTCTACTGAAGTGTGTCTGAGCTTCATTCATTTAATCTGTCACAAACATTTTGATAAGTTTAAATAAAACTATCTGAATTCAACTGTTGTCATGAGTCGTTCTCTTTCCACTGTTTCAACTTTTTCTGTTCAGTCCTGTTCTTTTGTCTTTTTTTGTTATTAGTATCATTTTTAAGCTCATGCTTTCTTGCATAAAATGCTGTTTTATTGTTATATAATTATTTTTTAAATGAATTTATTAAATTGAATAATTCATTAATGTTTCTATATTGTATTTCATTCTGTCTTTGTTGCCTATTTTCTTGATACTGATCACTGTTATCATATTTTGATTCTCATTTTTAAGATTTAGTTTCAATCAGTTTAGGTCATTTGTAAATATAAATGTACATATGTTTACATATACACATGTGTATAGAGGACATGCTATCAAGAGGTAATATCAAACAAACAAACTTTCATATCCTGCCAATGTTTCTTTCTGGTCAGTAATTTTGTAATTGTTCAGTAAATTATTTTAAAACATTCATACTGCATATTATATCGCAACAAACCTTTTACTTTTTGAAGACTTTAAAACTAAATTTCAACATCATTTTTCATTACTTTGCTTTGTAAATGTATTAAACAATTATATTTACTATATATATTATAAATGTAGTTTTCCACTGGATCCAATAGTTCTTATCTCAACAGAATACATTTCTATCATCTGCAAATAAAATACATTTCAGTATTTTGGAAACCTCACATTTAATATTTATATTCAAAATACCAATAATGATCTAAACACTGAGCCTTGATGAACCAACGAGTAACTTTTAATAAGTGTAAATTAACATTTTTAGTTGAACATACAGACAGACTCTTCTCCTGGTAAACACTTAACAACGTGCTACCTAACTACTACTAACTCTATATCTCTGTTATTTATTATCTTACTGATATTATTAGTCAGTGTATCAGATGTTTGAGTTCCAGGAATATTCTCTTTAGTTCTCCTGTTAGCTCTGAACACATTTTTTCTGTTCACACAGTACTTATTGTTATTATTATTATTGTTACTACAATAATTACAGTAAACTGTAATTATTGTAGTAATTACAGTAGTAGTTATGTTTTGTGATATGATGAAATCATCTAAAGTCTATATCTATCTATCTATAGATGATTTCCCAATGTTTTATAGAACTGTGAGATGAAAGCAACACGTCTGTGATCAGAGATCACGTCTATCTGCAGCCTCGTGTTGCTGTCGCTGTTTCACTCTGCTGGGAAACAGTTTGTAAAGACTTATTTAATTCATGAGTATCAGTTGTTTAAACCCAAACTCAATAATATTTCTAATCTATTCTATATATCTGTTCCTCTTATAAACATGAATTATTATTTACCGCTGCTAGGTTTAATAATCTCCTTTGTTAAATTAGGTCAAACATTGACGAAAAGTCACTAAGTCCATATAATTAATAATCAATATTTCTATTATTCTTTGTCAGGAAATATGTTGGGTAACCCGCTTTTCTAGTAATATTTAAAAAATAATAATAATGTAATTAAATACTCTGTGTATTTTTAATATTATCTCCGTTCCAATAATTATTGTAATAATCCCTTTTGCTTATTATAATACTCAGTCAGTCTTTTGATCTTTATTTCTTCATTTAATATATTTTTCATTTTATAAGCATTTTCTCTGTCCGTAGTTAGCCGCAGCTATTCAGCAAATTTCTGTTTCACTTCTTTCTTTACTAAATGACCAGATTTTAATAAAGAGCGATTATTATGGACAGAAATGTCTCACATGCTTCAATCTGATTTCATTAGGTCTTATTTTAAATTATAAATTGTACTTTGTGTTTTTTATCTTATTAGTTTGTTAGTTTTAAACATCATTATTAGTATAAATACATCTCTGAGGTAGTTAACTTACTACCTTCTTATCAGTAACATTGGTAGATATATTGTCAGTTAGTGTATCACTGTGTGTTATTCTGCGTATTTACATTTACATTTAGCGGACGCTGTTATCCAAAGCGACTTACAAGGGAGAATTCATACACCGTTGGCACAGCAACGGGACCAATTTTTTGGGGGTTAAGTGTCTTGCCCAAGGACACATCGACTGGACTGGAGGAGCCGGGAATCGAACCGCCAATCTTCCAATTGGGGGATGACCGCTCTACCTCCTGAGCCACAGCCGCCCCGCCCCTGCTTATTGAATTGATGAACTCTGTATTTGTTCAACAAGTCAATTAAAATCCCCACAAAACAACATTTTGACTTTAACTGTTGTCATACAAGCAAACTAATTAAAGGTATCAATGTAACATTATATCCAGATTCTATAGTGTATTATGTCAGTATCTACAGTGATACATGAATCATAAATAACCATGTATCTCACCTCCTCTCTTCTATAACTCTGCTGACATGTTATAAATATAACGATTTAAATATGGACAGTACAGATTGAACAGATTGTACTCACAGAACCACAGAAGTGATGTTTGGTCCATTCTGCCTCTCAGTGATATGAGAACAACTCATTTTGGTCACAGCAGTTAAACCCAACTTCCTTCCTTTGTAGCAGAGCATGCTGCTGTGTGGTTTACTCTGCAGCAGTTAGCAGGAAATGGCTAATTTACAGTAGTTTATATTATTAACCATCGATGGATTGATGGTATTTAACTAGTTTAATATCAATTCTTAACTATAGTGTGGAGCCATATTTCCCTGAGCTGCAGAGGAGCAGACTGATCATGTTTAATCAGCTGTTAATAAACCTCAGCATGTTCTCCATGTTGACCTGTTGTTATAATAAGCTCAGTATAAAGTCTTCTTCCACTCATTCTATTATAACTACAGTCATGTTGTACTCACCACACTACTGGAAACATTCACTCTTTCATTACTTCCATCTGTCCACTTTGTTGTTTCTCTCCATCGTTAAACTAACAGCAATAAAACTCTAAACTTCCTGCTGACTTTTCACATTAAAAGTCTCATAGCCTTCCCTTTATTGTTGGGCTTTTACACTGAAAAACCTGGAGGAAGTGTTGAGTTGAGTTAAATGAACAGTAAATTAAGATGAACAGGAGAAATGACACAGAGGAAAGGCTGCATTAATAAAAGACTAAAATGAATATTTATTGTGTTAAAAAGAGGAAATGAAGGTAAATCCACTCTGACTACTGACTGTCTGACGTCAGACTCAAGTCCTACAGCGACATCTGGTGGCCAAAATCCATCAATGCATCTTTATGACTGATTTCATCAAATTAAACGCACCAGAAGAAACCAAACTGGTCTGTTATTAACCCTAATTATCCTAAATGTCCCCACTTTGTAAACCCAGAGAGGTCCTCACAAACATACAAGTTTAACTCTACTAACATCACATCTACAACACATTACCTCCACTCCGTCTGATTGGCTGCTGACTGATGTGATGTCATCAGTGATGTCATCTTCTCCAACTTGTAATTCAGCAGCTGATTAAGGTATCTTTCTTAAGTGTAGAGTATTTTCTATCAAGACTAAAACAGAACTTGTTTAGCTATCTTGTGTTCTAGGCAACAATAAAAACCAATGTCCAATACAATGCGTATCTTTGGGTACTGTGACCCATTTATTTACATTCAATTATTTGCTCACCTTAGCACAGATATAACTTTTGAGTCTCTTCAAACACAAAAACGTCATATACACAGATATGGTCATCAGTATAACAAAGAAAAAAAAAATAGAAACAAATATAAAACAAGAAACAAAAAAATCATATGATGGCTCCAACAATAAGTTACAAATGAACATGACACAAAACAACTAAAGAGATTTCTTGCTGGTAATTTTCCATTCACCTCAACACCATCAGAGGAGACTCTGAGCTGGTCAGGAACTGTTTCTGTCAGCTTGTGAAATCTACTCAGACTCTGTTTGAAGTTTGTACGACTGAACTGGACTTAACCTGAAGTGACCAGATTTCTGAAATGAAAATCTGGGACATTTTCAATGTGGTGGTTAAAAATCATTAGATATTATCATTATGAAATAAAAAATGGTACTTTTTCATGTATTTTAACCAGCTTTTATTACACAAAAGGACCTGGTTAATTAATCAAAATATCAGCACCCACAAATATCATGTATCAGTAGCGCACAGCAGTGTCAAAAACACAAATATAGAATAATACATGAGAAAGAACATCTCTCTTCCAAAGTTAAGTGTCATGTGCAAAGACAGCTGCCATACCAGTAGCTAGCAAGTCAAAACATATAAAAAGATGTAAGTGGATCACATAATGTGTGCCACTGGAAACTGTGGGCCTGGCCCAAATAGTACAAACAAGTCACAACAAGAAAATACATCTCTAGTAAGAAGGCTGTACACAAAAGGTTGCAATCAAACAAAGAACAAATGGGTGACATCACCAACCATCCATCCACTGAGGAAGACAAACATATCTTAGTCTTGTTAGCTTGAGTTAGGATGGATTTTTTGGTCAAAAGTTTCTACTCACAACTGAATACTGAACTGATATTTATGACACAAAAGGTGGCAATCAAAAAAATGGGTGTTTTACCATGATCCCCTCATTCATCCACCTCCGCCTCAAGAGCCTGGGTAGAATAAGAGCAGAGGAGAACATGAGAAAAACTGCAAGAACAGAGCCAATAGTAATTGTTTACTACTGTATTAAAATCAAAACCTACATTTATAAAGTCACTCATCACTCTGTTGTTTACTTCCTTATTTGTGCCTTTCCACACTGTTCTCCTGCTCTTTTCCTCTTCTCTCCTTCACTCTTTACTATCAGTCTCTCCTATACTTGTCTTCTCCCTAATCTACAACAGAGCAACATAGAGATAATATTGTAATCTCATGGTAATCTAATATAACAAGTTACACCTTTACTAACAACAGTGACATACAAAACAGTGACTCAGGGCATCAGCTAATCAGATGGTCTACATATATAACTACTACAGTCAACCATTGCTTGCATCACTTCACACACACACACACACACACACACACACACACACACACACACACACACACACACACACACACACACACACACACACACACAGCCAAAGCCAAAGCCAATTCACACAAAATAAATAAGTTCATACACAACACACCATTTATCGCGGCCGCTGGTCTTCTTTTCTTTCCTTTTTCACGCCTCTAGATTGTTGTTGTTGACGCTGCCGCGTCTGGTCGTGCTTCCAGATAACGTCTGTACGTCATACCACGTCTTCTCTGGCGATGCGTTAAATGGCTACCGTAATAACTGGTGTTTGAGTCTGCGCGCATTTTCCCCCATTCAGTGTCAAAATCAGGGACATTTTCGGGAATCGGGGACGTCTGGTCACCCTAACTTAACCTGAAGACTTCTGGGCAGAGAAAAAAGGAAACAGCAGATTCTGCTTCTATGGCTGCATCACTCATCACTGTGCTGTTCCTGCACTTTCTACTGCTGTCTGCCTCTGCAGGTAAGATGTTCATGTGTGTGTTGATAAGTGAACAGTAACTGAACCAGAAATAATTAACAGAGTAACAACGGCTGAAATAAATCATTAAACAGTCAGATGTTCTTCAGCAGCTGCAAGAGAATGAAAACAGTCAAATTAATATCAGGAGTTTCCTGCTGGTTGCATGAGTGTCCGAGTTCCTCACATGTTTTGGTACTAAAATATTAAAATAGTTCAAATGTAATAAGAACGACTCACATTAAGCTACTCAAAGTTCATCATTAATGGAGATAAACCCAAATATAACAGAGTTCTGGTAAATAGATGCTTTTTATTTACAGTGTTTTTCCTGCTGCTCATTAAACACGAGCTGTCAGTTAGGTTCAGTATCTGCGACATGAAGACAGTCAGACATCACTGTAATACAACTGTACTGACAGCTTTTATAGGTATTATTAATATGGGAAAGTTTCCATTGTTAATATCAGTCCCAACAGCAGGGCGGACGTAACGTCATGACGTCAGGAGGAAAACGAAAGTATTCAGTCAGTCAGTCAGCGGCTGAAGCAACAACAAGACACAATAATCAGAAATCAAGATTCATTTCTAAACTTACAACTGTGTAATTATCTGTTTAAAGCGTCGCTGGTCTGGAATTCATCAATAAGTTTGTTGAGGAAACTAAGAAGAGAAGAAGAGAAAGATGTCTGCTTTAAAATCTACTTTATCCGTGTTTCTCCTCATATGTTTCCTGTCCTGTTCTGTCTCTGAAGGTAAGCTGTGTGATATTTATATTTACTGAAAACTCTGTAACTCTGCTTCACTTACTGTTACTGATCAATATTAAACTTACTGTGGTGGAAAACAACTTTTATCTGCTCGCTGGAAGCTTTCCAGACTCTATCTCACCGCCCTGTAATGGCGGTTTGAGTGAAGTTTGAGTTTGACCGCAGTTTGACTTCCGCATCGGTATCAGAGTCAGTATGAGTCCTAACAGAGGTTAACATGATGAGTCCTAACAGAGGTTAACATGATGAGTCCTAACAGAGGTTAACATGATGAGTCATCACAGAGGTTAACATGATGAGTCCTAACAGAGGTTAACATCAGGAGATAAAGATCATAACCTGTTAGACTGAATATTCTTCACATAGTTCTCTGCAGACAAACATCAGGCTGCTGCTGTCTTCAGCTTCTTTTGGTTTAATGATGTTTGACATCGTCACTGAAGTGAAGAACACAGTTTATTTATTAGTTTGTTACCTTTTACCTCAGAGGTTTTTACAGTGTGTACAGTAATACATCATCCTGTACTCAGACTCTTCACTCAAAGAAAGAAAAACTACCTAAAACTATTTTAACAGAAACTGTGGTGCTGTTGGTTTGTGTTGCAGCTGTTAAAGCTCAGCAGAACTCAGGCTGTCAACACTTTACTGATCATCACATCTACACTTACTGTCTTTAAGCTGGATATCAATAAAACACATGCTGATTGGTGAAATATCACAGTTGTAGGCATGATGTCACACAGCGGTCGTCATGGTGATCTGTCGTTCAATTATTAAAAAAACAATTAATTCTATTTTAAACAATATTTTGTTAATGTCTTTAAAAATATACATTTACGACTTTAATGAAAAAATAAAAAGTGAAGAATTTTTAAGCTGATTTTTCTCCTCTGGATGTTTTTTATTGTTCTTTAGACCCACCGATACATCCGATAACAGCACAACGTGGAGATGACGTCACTCTGCCATGTAAAGCTCCAAACAACGTCAACATAGAAATTGTTAAGTGGACCAGATCTGACCTTGATAGAAACGTCTACTTGAAGATAGACGGGCATCTGAACACAGCAGACCAGGATCCATCTTATGTGAACCGGGTGCAGCTGGAGGACGATGAGATGAAGAACGGTAACTTGTCTCTGATTCTGAGGAACGTGAACAGCAACGATGAAGGAAGATACGAGTGTCGCTATAAAGGAGAGGGAGGAGCTGATAAGATTAAACTCATCAGCTTCGTCATCCTGAATGCTGAAGGTGAGTTTGTAGATGTGAGAAATGATAGTTACACATCTGGACAGGAGTATGATCACATGTTCACAGTTCCACATGTTTTGTTCTTCAGGCTTCAGGACATTGGTCAAGATGCAAGAACATGTTCATATTCTTATCTTAAACTTGTCTTTTTCATGAGGTGGACCTTTACCAGTATCACCAGGAAACAGTCGTAAATGAGCTGCATAAACACGATTAATCCCACCTGTTCTAAATGAACGCGCGTTCCCGAGAAAAAAATAAAATAACATGAATGTTAAATACCAAATAAGGTCAGACGACCGGCAGGTTGTGGAGAAGCTCCATTCATGAAAATGGCACTAAAGACTAAAGAAGAACTTTACGAGCTCTCATATTATTATTTAGTGTGTAAATACAGCTAGAGATGGCAGAGGCAGCTAACAGGAGGACTTCCTGTGCCGTGCTGCTGCCAGTTAGGGATAGACGATACCAAACGTTTTCAATTCAATACGATACCGATACTTTCTGTTACAGTTTTAATGATAGCGATAACTAGTGTATTACTGTTAAATGAGTATTCAACTCACCTGACACATGCTGGCCATTAATAATGAATTTATTTTAAGTAAATAGAATAAAAGTGGGTTAAAAATGTAGGAAGTTTTATAGAAATACTATGATTAAATAATAACAATAAAATAAATAATGAAAATATAAATATGAATAAAATAAATTACCAACAACATAAAGTGAGCATTAGGAAACCCATTACCTTGGGATAATTAAGTAAACAAACTATCAGTTAACAAAAGTGCAAAACCTACGTGGCCACTGCTGAATATAAGACCAACCGTTTCACTGATAGCATTAATTAAGGAAGACTAAGTAACGGTTTAACTTAAGCACAGAACTAACACAGATAATACTTCATTTATAGCTGACGGCCACACACACACACACACACACACACACACATACACACACACACACACACACACACACACACACTTACACTTACACTTACACTTACACTTACACATACACATACACATACACATACACATACACATACACATACACATACACATACACATACACATACACATACACACACACACACACACACACACACACACACACACACACACACACACACACACACACTCACATCTCGGAATGAAAGCACATTCTTGTCCTTAAGGAGGCATAAGGGTTCATTTAAAGACGCTTGGCGTATTTATACAAGATGGCAGCAATCTCGCTCGCTCTTAGTTACTTTTAAATACCCAGTAAACATAGTTTTAACTTACTCAAATATCATATAAATGTTCTCCTTGCAGTCAAAATGTCTTATAACGTTATTGGAAACAGTTTCACAGTTCACGTTATTCACCACATACCTGGAAAACAGGGATAAATAATCACGCATCAAGTGATTCAGTGTTTCCTCAACCAGAGCTTTGAAGAGAGGAAAACATTGCGCGCAAAAACCCCCGTATGTGGGCGCAGACCAAAATAATCGAACCCCGATTCTTACACATCTAGACCTCCTTAGTGAAAGACAGAGATTATTATAGCCTAGTTTTTTTTACTGTAACAAATAAAACAAACAATGAAATAAAAAAGAGATTATGTAACATTTTAACCCTGCTTAGACATCTGATGAATTTACAGTTTTAAGCCGTTTTTTTTAACTCATATTTATGAATTGTTTCTTTTAACTTATTGCAGCTTAATATAATATTACACTTAGTAGATTAACATTTACACTATTTTAACACTTTTATTTAACACAATTTTACATATAATACATATTGGAGTCATTGATTTTAAGACTAACATGTGACAATGTTTACATGAATATTAAATACAATACTTCCTAAAAATTAGATTAACAAGAAGGCAGATATGGCCGGACAATGTTAAGCAATGATTGAGTGTAATGAATAGTGATACCGTTCTAACAGATATTCATCTCGGAATGAAAGCACATTCTTAGTGAGAAAAAAATGTCCTTAAGGAGGCATAAGGGTTAATTTAAAGTTGAAAGTATCACTGACTTTCGTTTTCTTCATTTTCTGTTTTTGTTCTTTCAGAGAAAACAGTGAAGTCTGGAGATGATGTCACTCTTCACTGTCAGAGTCCCAGAGATGAAGACATCACATCATTAAAGTGGATCAGACCTGACCTGAAGAAGAAGACAAATAAGTATGTCTTCTTCTTCAGAGACGACCAAATATATGAAAACTACCAGCATGAATCTTTTCGTGGTCGAGTGCAGCTGATGGATCCACAGATGAAGAACGGAGACGTTTCTGTGATTCTGAAGAACGTCAACATCAACGACACTGGAACATACGAGTGCCGAGTTTCAGTGAGGGGCACAGGACTTGAGCTCATCAACACCATCATCCTGACAGTCACTGACTCAGGTGAGTTTGTACAGGTGAGACTGTAGAGGTGAAACATCATCTGACTGACAGCTGATAACTCAAACCTGTTTCTGCTCTACAGGTCAAACATCTGAAGACAACCAGACTGGAGGAGAGAAGCAGGAAGGAGACAAGGATGGAGGAGACAAGGATGGAGGAAATCTTGGACTGAAAGTTGGACTGCCTGTTGGGATTCTTCTTGTTGCTGTTGTTGGTGGTTTTATATTTTATATAAAACGTAATGGACGTCCTTTCCAACGTGTTCTTCGTAGAGAAGCTGTTATCTAGCAGGACACACAGCTCTCAGATCTCTGAACTCTTGAATCTTTCTGCAGCTTTTACAGCAGCTACATGGTCTGAATTAGAACTGAGTCTAAATGTTTAGAACTCAGTTCTTTCATCAGTACTTAAAGAAAGTGGAGAATGTGGTTTTAGTGTAATTAGTGATCAGGCTGCAGCTCCTCCTCTCATCACATCATTTATTCACAATGTGAGAACAGCACTGAACTGTGAAGACAATCAGACACAGCAGTCACACTGTGTCATTGACACTTCCTGTTTGTCATGTGACCCACACTGGCCCACAAAAACATGTTGATCTGATTCATTTTTACAAAAAGCAGCATCTGTATAAAACGACTTGTTTTATTATCAGAATTTGATCCATTTAGAACAATAATATGCAGCCTAATAATGTGTGATGTGGTTTTCCCATAAAAATGATTATTATCACTTTAAAACCCTTAAATAATCCTTCTGCCTCATTAAAACCCAGAATCTATCATGATGATCTGCAGGCTTCAAACTGATACTGGACCATTATTAACTCCAAACTGGTTGTGATGTCACAAATCCTGCTCATTGGTCCAGTTTTCTATCTTTAGGTCCAGTATTTATCATTAACACAGGAGTGAACACCAGCTCTTCCTCCTCCACCCGTCTCCCACCAAAGGCTCCAGATATATTCTGTTTTTTCCTTCTTTTTATGTGTTTTTATATGGTTTTAATAATGTGAATGTTTTGAGACATTAAAGATTATTTTTTTAAAGGCTTGTTTCCTTTCTATGAATTCAGTCTTTATGAATGTAGACAGTTTGGATTCTCTTCATTTTAAAGTATCTGAATGTCTGAACTTGAACCAGTTGCTGCTCAGCTGTGATTCACTGAGGACAGTTTGTCATTTGATCAGTTTCACTATTTACTGACACCAGTTATTAGTCTGTGCCTTCATTTAGCTGCTATGATAATGAGGCTTTATGCAGAATTACATTACATACAAACTGTGGAACACATTTATTACTGCAGTATTATGAGCAATGTAGTATGCAGTTTCTGTTTCTCATAAATCACATGACATCAAACGTCTACAAAACCAAAACAAAAGTTGCTCTTCAGCTTCCTGTTACATAATGACTCATAGACTGTCTCAACTGTGTAAATATTATCAGTTTAATCAGATAAATGTAGTGGACTAGAAAGAGAAACAGTCAAACAGCAGAAACACTGAAGGAGACTCAGACTGTGTTATCTTATTTAAATGTATTATTGTATGAATTCTGTTTTCTATATGAACCCTGGTACTTTTGGGGATATATAATCATGCATATGTGGAAATTATTAATGTATTATTATATTATTATAAATGTGTTATATAAAAAGGGTCGGTGTTATAATCTAAAGCTTCAGCCGACAACTTTCCAGAAACTGCCTTTTTTTGGTTTGTCACTGTTTCTAAAGGAGATGAAAACAAGGACTTGGTATTATTGACTTTATTTATTTACATGTGTATTTGAGTTGCATGTATTTAAAAATGACCGAAGTAAATGAAATCTGATATTTACAGACACACAGACAGCTATCTGCACTTTCTTCTTGTTGTTTATAGTATTTTAAGCACATTTCTGCCTTCAGTTGTTTCTTAAATTAATAATAATTAAACCTAAAATCAATAAAACTTCTGTCTGGCTTTTTTTACTCATTGAACCAAAACCTGCTCAGCTGCTGAAGAGTTTCACAGCTCTTTCTGAGTCACATGAACAGTAAAATCAGTAATCTGATCGTCTGCAGAGACAAACACAGTGCAGGCAGTCACATGGAAACAACTCAATGTTAAAAGTTTGCGGCCTCTGGCTTGAGAATGGCCCAAAATGAATATAATACATTTCTGCATCTACCAAGTTTATATGAATAATCTTAGTATCATAATAAAGGTAACACTTGTGAGATTGAAAGGTCACGACTTCCAGCAAGAATTTGTACTTTACTGTAGTATAGTTAGAGGTACTTGTACTTTACTGTAGCAGTTTGAGGTACTTGTACTTTACTGTAGTACAGTTTGAGGTACTTGTACTTTACTGTAGTACAGTTTGAGGTACTTGTACTTTAATATAGTACAGTTTGAGGTAATTTACTGCAGTATTTCCATGTGATGCTACTTTCTACTCCACTACATTTATCTGATTAAACTGATAATATTTCCACAGACTGAAGAAACCTTAAAGACAGTCTGCGAGTCATTATGTAACAGGAAGCTGAATAGTAAGTAAAAGTGAAAGTATTATTTTCTTTTTAAAATGTTACAGAGTAGAAGTATAAATTAACATAAATTACAGTAGAAGTCTCTAAAAGTTGTAGTAAAATACAGTAAATATACTTTGATATTTTCCTCCAGATGATGACCTACATTACATCTTCTACAGTTTATTGTTGGTGATTCATGAAATATGTTTGAATGATCAGAAAATCTGAAAAAATGCATAATAATGATCATTTATAAGTCAATTATAAGCAGTTCATGTAATGATTAACACAAAATAGTTTATTAATAATTCACACGTCACTAAACCGGTGTCATTATAAACCAGTAGTGTAATACCCAGTATGACCAGCAGGTGGCAGCAAATATTAAAGAGTGACTGATGAGCAGGTACACTTTACTAATATCAGTAAATAATGATTACTTGTCAAAACATTACAAATATATATAAATAATTGTAACTGCAATACAAAATATTGTAATATCTCCTTATATTTATCGCATTAGTAACACTTTTCATGAACAATTTGCAGGTATTTAACTTTACATTTTTAGGTTATTTTACTCAGATGAGGCAATTCTGTACAAATCATTGTTAATTTTTTGTGCCAAACAGAGTTTCTTAGTCTACAGTGTTAATGCTGAATGATCACTCTACACAATAATGAGTTGATCTGGTATTATTATGTCACATTATCTGTTTCAGCCTCCGTCCGCTGGGGGCGCTACAGCTCTCTGCAGTTCCGCCTTCTCACTCTGTTCACTGCCAGGAAATACAGTCTGTTGTGTAATATAGTGTGGCTGCCTGTAGGTGTTGAGCCTTGTTTTCATTCATAAAAAGGAAATATCTGAAAATGTTTAAACTGTAAAGAGAAGGCTGAATTATTAATGTGATTTATTCCAAATGTTTGTGTTTTTACGGAAAAGTGATGTTAGCCTCTTCCTCCCTCAGCTTCTGGTTTTAAAATGACCCAAAATGAATAAAATACATCTCTGCAACTACCAAGTTTATATGAATAATCTTAGTATCATAGTAAAGGTAACACTTGTGAGATTGAAAGGTCAGACTTCCAGTAAGAAGCGTCTTTGGGTAAATCTGCGTCAGTACTACACTTCCACCACTAGATGGCGACATAGACAGTGTGTTCACATTGACGGCTGGATGGAGCCTGACTGCAATAATCTGGACTGTAGTTACTGTTAACAGTAGGTGTGAGGTTCAGTTCATTTATTACAGCTCTGGTTATTCTTACAAGTCTTATGGAGTTATATGTTGAAGGGAGAAAGTTATAATATAGTTTAATGTATAAATTAATATCTCTTAATGCTGTCTAGTTATATAATGTTAAAGGAAGCTGTGTGTTCAGACTCAATTTAAATAACATGCATTTCTGTTAAAGGAGTGAATTTATGGAACAAACCTGAGGATGAATTAAAAATGTTTAAATGAACCAGTATGATGAAGAAAATGCTCAAAATAATGAATTGAATAAGCACAAAAATGTGGTCCAACATCCATTATATGTTATCTTTTGGTGCTTTTCCACTATACAGTTCCAGCACGACTCGACTCGTCTCGGCTTTTTTTGCATCTCCATCAGGGATAGTACCTGGTACCTGGTACTTTTTTAGTATCTGCTCTGCCGAGGTTCTAAGCGAGCCGAGCCGATACTAAATGTGACGTCAACAGACTGCCGGCCACTGATTGGTCAGAGAGTCACTGGAAGAGTCATGAGCCGTCCCACACAAGAATCAAACCCGGCATTTTTAAATACCAACAACAGCGTTACAGAGATTGGTTTCTCTTCTCTTGCTTTGTGTGAGACAGAAAGCCTCATACAGCAGCAAGTACACCATCGCCTCCATGTCCTCCATTGTTTATGTGTTATGTGTCGCATATAAAACGAAGTCACGGCAGTTTCGGAGCCGTGCTATGATGACCCCTCCCACGTTGAGTAGGAACTTTTTTGTAATGGAAAAGGTTCCTGGAACCGTACCGAGTCGAGTCGTGCTGGAACTGTGTAGTGGAAAAAATTTGGTTAACAGATGATTCCAGTTATTTATTATTTTATCTGCTTTGAAAGAGTCTCAATACATTGAAATACTTGGTGAATGTAGAAGGGTTGGCATCATTACTGTACTTTATTAGTACATTGTTGTTGAAGAAAGTTGAGTCTGATCTAAGAAGTTTTGACTTCAGTCGACATCTTTGAGGATTTGTTGTCAGTTTTTGTTTCACTTTTATAACATTTACATTTTTCTTGGCAGCAGAAGACTCAAAGTAATCTACACGTGTACCTGCTGCACACATTCACTGCACATCTACACTCACAGATCAGTTTATTAGGATCAACTCTGCAATCTAATGCAACAGCTCTGCCATTAATCTACTTTCTCAAAGCTTATATATGTTCAGGATTTGTTCCTAATATTTTATCCATCCAGTAACATGAAGGGGGCAAAATATTAGGGACACCTTTCAATATAAGACACTCCAGTACACCTCCACCCACTATGACCATTATGACCATTATTACCTGTGGTGTTAGATTGTAAAGGTGTTCCTAATAAAGTGCTTGCTGAGTGTAACAGTGTATCCATGGAGATCTTTATTTAAGAGAAGATGAAACAAGTGAAAAGATATTCATAAACCTTACTGAAGTTTTTTACATTTCACTGTTTTATTCACTAAATTAATCAGTTTGTTTTTCTGTTGATACATGAGTGTAATTTAGTGAATACAACATGAACTATATAAACTATATAAATGAATGTACTACTGTCTGAGGGGCTCTGGAGACCAGTAACAGGCCAGCTGGACGTCAGTGGTTGGACTGGTGTGAAGGTGTGGAGGTCTACCTCAGTGAAGAGTAGACAACCTCTGGCTCTAATGGAGACACTGAACACACACAGTTCAAACAATATGAGACACAGTTGTAGAAAAAACAAGTCTTTTCCAACATCTACTGATGGTAACTACAGTTGGGTTGAGGTCAGGGAAGATCTTGGTGACAGTTCATGTAAAGACAAAGTTTCACTGCAGGTCTGTGATGAGATGTGAACTCTGGACCTGAATTCATGAAGCTTTTCAGAGCAGGAAATCTCTCCTAACTGGACAATCATTCACACATTTATAGTCCTAGTTTTAGGAGAAGGATTAACTCAGGAAATCACTCCTGCTGATATTTAGCAGCTGCAGAGATGTTTCAATGTTTGATGACAATAAAATCATGAAAAGATCCTTTAGCCCAGTGGTTCCCAACCCAGGGGTGGGGCCCCTCCAAAGGGTCAGCAGATAAATGTGAGGGGTGGTGAGATGATTAATGGGAGAGGAAAGAAGAAACTAAGTTCTGATACACAAATGTGTTTTTGGTTTATACATACTATTATGTTGTTACTTGCTTGTACATATAGAACCTACACTTTCACAATAAAATGTTGCTATATTCGGCATTTTGAATTTTAGTATTGTTTTTTTTAAATTAAAACATATCGTCATAATTTGTCCTATGCAGGTCACAGAGCTGTAAAACAGTGTTGAAGCTTCATAATTGACTCTCTGTCCGACTCTGAAGGGTTTTTAGTGTGAGAATCATTTTCAGCTCAGTTCCTGGAAGCGTTTCTGAGAATCTCGATGAATAAAGATCCAGATCTCATCACACATCAACCCACCAACTCTGACCGCCACACCGCTGCTTTCCACCTCGCTACGTAAACACTACTTCCTGTGTCGTCTGTAGATGCTGGTGTTTGTCTTATTAGTTAGAGGTGAACTGTCCAACATGAACAATACAAGTGACAGAAAGCATGTAATATAAATTCATATGTTGTTCATACAGCAGAAATAGTTGATGTATAACTTCTGCTTCCACTATAGTTGTAACTGATTGTCTTAAATGATAACAGTTTGAAGAATGAGCCTTAAAATTATATCTGGTAATTCACAAAAAATATGCCAACATTTCATTTCAAAAGTATTTGTTAATAGTTGTGTAACTAGAGTCTATTTTTAACCCGAAACTAGAACTGGTTTAGAGGTATTTAGTATGTGGTCAGACTATGGTTAGCTTACCTTAGCATAAAGACTGGAAACAGAGGGAAACAGTTAGCCTGACTCTGTTCAAGGTGCAGAAATAAAGACAGAAGAGCAGCTTTACCTCTCTTCCTGTTTGATTTGACGACTATTTGTCCATAAGTGACGTCTTCTGTTGTTTTCACCGCTGAGTAAACTGCAGCTGGATCATTCTCTGGAAGATAAAACACATTCATATTTACCAGTACTGTCAGCATACATTTAAAATACATCAGAATATTTAGAAGTTTCATGTAGCATTATATTCAGATTTAAGAGCCACTACAAAGCAGATGGTTTATTTTCTATCTTCCTAACACAACTTCTTTGAAAATGACCAAGTGTAAGTGGAAAGTTTTGATGTGAAACAGGAAACTGGACGACCTCAGAGCTGCTCGCTGCTATTAAAACACGTTTGCACTTTAACCACAAGGTACAAAACAAACCCATTGTCACCCATCAATCACACCGTAGTGAGAAACCTCAGCAGCAGCATACTTCACTTCACTGGAATCAACAACAAGAAGTGGTTTTATATGCAGTGTTAAGATATATTAGTTAATATTCATTTCTACCAATAAAAGTCAATATTACATTAATTTATAGTCATTTCTACCAATAAGACGCCTAGTTATATTAGTTTATATCCTAACCACAAACTCATGCTAAGATTTTCTTTTTAATTATCCTTTTTTTCCCTCTTTGTATAATTTTTAATCTCTGTTGTTCAAAAACTGGAAAAACCACTCCATTGAGCCAATCCGCTGTACTGGGTGATATATTCCTTAATTAACTGCTAAATACATTACTGATAGTACTACTGATGGAAGTATACTAATAAATATCGACGGCTACCACTGCAGTACACAAATACTATTCAGACTTATTTATGCCACTGCAATTAATAATTATACTACTTTTGTTGAGTTTTATAAAAGAACATAATACAATATAATAAATTATAACAGTAAAGTTTTTGAAGTACAATTTACAGTTTGACAGTTATTTCTTCTTAACACCACTGCTGCTGACACATTGATTTATGTGGGTGTTTTGTTTTGTTGTTTTTTTACCACAGAGCTACGAGAATTTATAAAAAGAAGCTGTTCACCACAAGAGAAACATGTCGATTTGTCAGCACGTCACACAAATTATAAGATTGTTAACTTTAAAAATGTGTATTAGTGTAAATCCCAAGATGCATGAATTGAGTGTATGAGTGTTTGTATATATGCACATGTATGAACTGTTTAGAGTTTGTTTTGCAGACTTTGCTCTGCAGGACCAACTGTCTGTATCAGAAACAGGAAGCTGGACGACCACAAAGCTGCTTCTGTTAACTGATTCACCAGAAAGCACAAAACACACCGACAGCACCTCACTCATCAACCCAAACAGACCCAAAGGAAGATCAAAGGAAATGAAATATGTTTTATCATGAAAACATATTAACGGTTCATGTAAATGTAATATTAAAAAGGTCGATGGTAATGTACATGGATCAATGTATGAAAATGTAAAAAGATAAAAATGTGATTGTAAAATATTAAACTACTGATGAGGTTATATCAGTTTTTAACCTTTGTGTCGTCCTCCCGGGTCAAATTGACCCCTTCTTTCCTCCCTTCTTTCCCTCCTTCCTCCCTTCTTCCTTCCTCCCTTCCTTCCCTCTTCCATCCTTCCTTCCTTTCCTTCCTTCCTTCCCTCCTTCCTCCCTTAATTCCCTCCTTTCCTTCCTTCTTCCTTCTTCCCTCCTTTCCTTCCTTCCTTCTTCCTCCCTTACTTCCTTCTTCCTCCCTTCACTTCCTTCTTTCCATCCTTCTTCCTCCCTTCACTTCCTTCTTTCCTTCCTTCTTCCTCCCTTCACTTCCTTCTTCCTCCCTTCCTTCCTTCCTTGACTCGAGGACAACAGGAGGGTTAATGGAACAAAAAAGCTCCCAGGATTCACTAATCACTATAACCAAAAATATAAATTTGATGCAGCTTACACTATATTTAATTCTAAATGATTGGTCAGCACACATTCATAAGATACACACAGATACAGGTTGACAACATAGCAGCAGGATATAGACAGATTGTTATTTAACACATTACCTCTATTCTGTCTGATCGGCTGTTGTTGGTGACGCAATATTTTGATGTCACTGTACGTGATGTCGTCTTCTCCAACTTCTAATTCAGCAGCTGCAATGAAAAACAATAATATGATAACATAAGAATCTTAATGTAAATTTGTAAATATTTTAATAGGAAGTGAAATATTTAGTGTAAATCTGTCCGACCTTCATGTTTCCTCTGAACACATCGTCTCACCAGTAGAACCAGTAGAACCAGTGAAACCAGACCACAGACAGGTGGAACAGACCACAGCACAGAGAGATGAGGAGAGGAGGATGATGAAGGAGGAGATGTGGAGGGGAGGGGAGGTGGAGATGTGGTGGGGGGTTTCTCTAAAAGGAAGCAAAGCTAATTATTAAAAGCTCATATATTTATAAATGGACACATTCACTCATTTCAATGAAAGTACGACGATTACTGAGATTGATGCAGTTTGTTAGAACCATATTGTTCATTCATGTTGTTTATTTGTTTTTCAGGTTTTGAAGCTGAATTCAAACCTGCACATAAACACATAATATGTATAAAGACTATCTTCCTCACCTGTGACAGAGATCCAGCTGGATGGAGACTCTCCATGACTGCTGATGTAACACTTGTAGAAGCCTTCATCAGACTTGGAAACATGGTGGATGGTCATGTGACCTGCAGGCTCAGTCCTGATGAGGGAGCCATCTTTATAGAAATCAGCTGGGAGGTCGGAGGTCTTTGTTTTACAGTGCAGAGTGACATCATCTCCCTCCATCACAGGGAGGACAGGACTCTGCAGGATCACTGATCCACCTCAACACAGAGACAAACTACAGCATTTCATCATTTACACTCAGCTTCATCAATACTAACTCCACAGTCTGATCTTACCAGTGACAGTGATGTTGATGCTGTTACTGGTTGCTCCCTCTCTGGACTCACACCAGTAAACTCCACTGTCTGTGGGAAGGGTTACAATGATGTTACAGGAGGAACCAGTTGATTCTCCCCAGTCATCACACTCCTTCCTGGTGTCTCTGGTTGTGTTCCTCCTCAGCTTCCATCCAGCAGAGCTGTCGTCCTCCTCACAGCTCAGAGAGACAAACTGACCTTTAAACATCTGAGAGCTGCTGGGACTCACAGTCAGAAAGGCTGAGAGGGCTGAAATGACAAACTGGTGATCATTCACATTTTTGTCAAAACAGCTCACAAAGTCTCAGAAAAAAGTCATTTTGACCAAACGTAAATGTAAATCAAGCTTTATGTATAGAACACTTTTCACAAACAGGGTTACAAAGTGCTTCACAGTTACAAAAAAGACAATAAAAAGCATTTGGATAAACAATCACCACAAACAAGCAAAAATCAAGCTTTCCAACTCTGTCAGACTTCCAGCTCTGTGCTCAGCTCTAACTTTCCTCTCAGGGTGTCTCAGACAGAATCAGTGACTTTCAGACTGTGATAGAAGAAGTTTACTAACCTCGGTTTGTTGTGCAGCACAGCAGTGAGCTCAGAACTGAAGAGAAATGACACAAAGAGCTCAACTTTAGAAACCATAGAAACCCAGACTCATTCCGGACCAAAGCTCTGATCACATATTAACCTTTAGTTAAAGTGAAATGGAGGTAATGTAATTATAAGTGTAGCACATTTTCTAATTCAGTCCACAGTATCAGGAACATTTGGAGACATTTTCTGGACTAGACTTGACCCTTACTTCTGTCGGACGGTGGTTTGGAGTTATTATCCTAACGTCTACTGCCTTAGAGAGTGTGTGGATCATGAGGTATGTAGATGAGCTAAAGAAAGGGTTAATCCTCTCATATAAAGCTGTGTTCCTAATCTTTAGAGAAAGGACTGAACAACATGCTTTCTCTCCAAAAAAACAATATAATTGTGTTTTTGTATTTAGCTTCAATGTGTCAAACCAGCTCAGAGAAAAAAGGGCCGTTGTGTGTTTTTACAACTGCCTCAACAATCAACAATGTTTAATGGGTTTTTATGTCCATCTGTGTTTTTTGAGCAATGCAAACATTTCCATGACAGAAACCATCTGGATCACCATCCTTTAAGTTATTGTTGACCTTTTTCTCATTGCAGCTAAATTATGTTTTTGCCACCACATTAGCAGAAATGTACCTGCCAGAAACTGTGAGCAGTCAGGTGATTGGTTCACAGTGCCCATGGGTTTTAGCTGCCTGTGAGGTCATTAGTTCAAGTCCACGGCGGGACTGTGCTTGTTTATATACGTAATTTAAATAACAAGAGCACATTTCTCCTTCCTACCTTCCTACCCGCTGCAATACAACTGTACAATGCCTCACTTACATAAATGCACCCTGACTCTAACTACTTTACATGCACTTTACCTATGTATTTATTGTGCCTTTACATGCACTTTTATCTATATACTCATTGTGCTTTTATACTGGGTAATTTCCCCTCGGGGATTAATAAAGTAAAATCTATCTAATCTATCTACATTTACACCATTCTCAGAATACCACAACATCACTCTGACTGTCCAAGATAGAAAAATTGCAGCTATTGATTTAATTTAATCCTGCTGACTCAAACAAATACTTTGGGTTAAATGTTGAAAATGAATCTTGAACAAAAGCCTGCTGTCAGTTCAGTTATTTACGGCCCAGTTTCCTCTGAAAGCACCTCGACACTTTCAACAACACAGCAGACATGTTTTTTAAAAAAAGTAGTAAAGAAACACACAAACACACAGATTGTACTTACAGAGCAGAGACTGCAGAGAGGTTTCCATCATTTTCCTGCTCAATGATTTGTGTTCAACAACAACTTACATTTCAACCACATAAAGCCCGCCCTCTTCCTCTTCTGCTGGTACTGAGACACTGAAATAATACTGCAGCTTAATATAACAGAGAAAAGGTAGAAATCATGTCACACATAAAACTATCTATAAATGATATTTAAAAAACTCTGTATAACTGTTAAAACATCTGTATATGTGTCTGTAATGGATGTCGACCATTTAAATCAGGGATGTCCAAACTACTTCATAAAAGGTTTGTGTGTCTGCAGGACTTCATTCCAACCAAGCAGGAGCACACCAGACTCGACTCATTTAATCAACTGATCTCAGTCTTCAGACAGTTGATTGGTTGAATTGACCGGTTGGAACAAAAACCTGCAGGTACACAGCCCTTTATGGAATAGTTTAGATATGCCGGATTTCAATGATTGAGAGACTTGTGATTTTTCTTGCACTGCCAATTTTGCCTGAATGTTGCCTGAGTTCAGACCAACCACCACTGATGGTTGCTAGCTGCTCCAACTGAATCCCATTAAAATAAAGCTTGATTTCTCTCTTGAAACACTGAGTCAGCCATGCTTTACAACAGGGTTCAAATTACGGGGGAGCTATGGAGAGCTCGCCTCCCCTGAAAGCTAACTTTGAGGTTTTAGATTTAGATTTTCTGTACATTAACCCTCCTGTTGTCCTCGAGTCAAGGAAGGAAGGGAGGGCGAAGGAAGAAAGGGGGATGTAGGAAGGAAGGGAGGAAGGAAAGAAAGAGAGAAGGAGGGAGGAAGGAAGGACAAACGGAAGGAAGGAAGGGAGGAAAGAAGGAACAGTCAAAACAGACGGGGTCAATTTGACCCGGGAGTACGACACGAAGGCTAAGGTTCCTGAAATAAATAAAAATAGTAAAAATATGTCACTGTTGTGTTTATTCACTCATTACATCCCAATTCCTGAATAATTGTGTGATGGTATGCTCAAATAACCATGGTTACGACACCACGTTCAAGTAGTAAATAGTGTCTCTGTTGTTTTTCACAGTAACCATGCAGCTGTAAAAGATGGCTCACCTGAAAGCCACAGAGTAATTCAAACCCTGTTTTTAAGTAAGATATGTGGTCTCAATCTATACATTCAGGCCCTTTAATAAGTGTGCTGGCAGTCATGTATTATTTTTAGTAGAGATGATAACAAATATAGCCTCATCCATAACTTAAAAAAGGCTTTTTATTTATAGTTCACCTTGTTGACCACTAGGTGATGCGTGTGGTCAACATGCTGGGCTGTAAATAAACATTATAATATATTATAGTGATATAATAAACACTATCAGGACAAACTGATAAATGTCACCTATGCTGACCACATCATGAAAGTTTCTGTCTGAACAGTGTTGACAGTTGGACGTCCTGATCTACAGCTCAGGTCACACTGATGCTGGTTCTCATGCATGTGGTCCAGCTGAAGGGAAATAAAGAGCAACATGAGCGTCGGTGTTTTTAACCACAGAAACATGATTTATAACACTACCCTTCCTTCATAGGTCTTGTGTTTTTGAACCCTTTGTTTAGCTGATTGAGAGACCAATAAGACAAAACCTTACAATTATGCATTTATTTATTGAGGAAAATCATCCAATGTTACATATTTGTATGTAGCAGAAGGATGTGAACCTCTGGGATTATCAATTTGAAGGGGAAATTAGAGTCAGGTGTTTTAATCGATGGGATAACAGTCATGTGTGAGTCTGGGAGGCCGTGCTTTACTGAAAGAAGAGAAATTGAGGTCTTATTTATCAGAGTCTGAGCTTCACAACACTGGTTTGTTAGAACCAGTGTTGTTAGATGAAGAGTTGATGATGCTCACCAGGCTGGAAAGAGTTACAAAACCATTTTTAGAGAGTTTTAACTTCAGCAGATTGTAACAAACTCTCTTTAAAAGGCCTAAAACTTTCTTTTCAGGAAGACTTTTCCCTCTTAACCCTAACCCTCTTTATGCTTTGTGTGGTAAGTTTTAATGCTGTAGCAGATTCAGTTTGGTTCCAAACATGAGATTTGTTGACAAGAAGAAAAATATAGAAAATCACCAGAATGATTTTTTAAGCCCTAAAAGTGCTGACTGCGGTCTTGAAATAGTAGTACTGGTAAAGTACCAGTAATACCAGTATAGATACAGTATCTGTTTTTGTATTGAAATACAATGTTTATGTGTCCAGTTTAAGTAGTGAGGAGATGTGAAGGGCTTCTTCTTCTTCTTCTTCACTGACATCTTGTGTCTTAAAAGTGAAACTGCCTCTGTTACGAGTGTCTGAGTGTCACAAACTGGCTCAACATATGTGACAAGGAGGGGAGACAAGTCAGGATTGCCAAATGAAAATGTTTTATTATAACTTAAACAATCATATCTACAAAAAGCATGAGGTGTGGAGAGTAGTGGCATCAGTGGTGAATGTAGTGTGTGGACGAGTGAGACGTGTGTGCTGCTGTTGAGTGTAAAAGGAAAACGCCAAAATGAACCCAGAACCTGTAGCGGCGTGGAACCTAGGAGAGAAAGAGAGAGAGAATGAGACCAGGCTGGCATTTATCACCTTGGGTAGAGGCCTAGCCAGGTGTCAGCACCTTGCCCTAACGAGCTTCCCTGACTGCCAACTCCTGCAGGAAGTAATCAGCTGCATGATGGCGAGCTGAAAGGGAGGGGTCGTAACACTGAGACACAACATGAAAACAGGCCCACGCAGCCACAAGGACAAACCAAGCTCAATGTGACATAAAGTGGGCTTTTATTTACATAGATAAATATATAACAAGCTGGTTTGAACTTCAGGGTGGTCCAAGGCCAAAACAACAACTACTAAATCATAATCTGTCAAAAAACAAAAGAAACCAAATGACGATCACTGAAATCCTTAACAAATAAAACAGCAGAGAATATGATAACTCAACGGGCAGTCTACCCCAACTACCACAAAGGAAACTAATAAACCGAAGATTACAACAGGAACTGATGTGTGGCCGGTTGGAAGACGAGGAAGACGAGGAATACTACTCTGATCTCGGATGTATTTCTAGCCAACTTCCTGGTAGGGCATCCAATCATCCTCCAGGCTGGAAATCGATCAACCAGTTAGCAGTTGTGGAGGCAAACCACCAATCCTCTTCAACATAACAACACACACATCAACATAACATTTAAATACAAATTATGACCACAGTGACTCCTCCCTGTGGATTCAGGTGTGACTACTTGTCTCAGAGGATAAACACACTGTTCTGGGTATTGAATCAGTAGATCAGGTTTTTCCAAATCGCTGTAGCGGTAATTCACCTCAGGCCAAACTCTTTATCATCAACACGTGTAAGCAACTAGGAGCCACTATAGAAATAAGTCCTATTATTAAACTGAAGAATGAGACAGTGCCAGCTTGGTTGTGAGTTATGAGAGAAACAATAAAAGGAAATGTAATCATTTACAGGAAGCCTACGATACGGTCTAATAGTCTTTTCGGTTTAGGAAGGTTTCTAACTGACTGACACCCAGAAGTATCAAAGTGTCAGCCATGACAAGAGCTGGTTGAATAAATTAGTAATATCTTTATTTATATGGTGCCAAATTACAACAAATGTTACCTCAAGGCAAGTTATCTGACTGTGTTTGACCATCCTTAATGAAAGGAAAGGATATAAATCTGTGTCATAGTTCTTTACAATAGCAATATTTGAAGTGACTAAGCGATGCACTATTCACCAAACTCAAACATAAACCCGACTAAGAACACAATTGCTTAGATATAACAAGACAAAGTAAGGAAGACGCAACAAGGATCCACTAAACAGATTAAAACTGGTATCAAACTGGGACAAATGGGCAGAATGTCTCTTTACCAGTTGGCTACCAGAACAAACAAAACAGTCAAATGTAATATTTTGTTATTAATTTTAAACTACTTAACCATGTCAATGTTAGTGTTCACACTGCTGCTTCTTGATGTCACGAACAACTGAGAAACAAACAAGTTTAAATTAAAAAAATTAAAAAAACAAACATGAAATCAACATGAAGCTGACTTATTTTTCTGAATTTTGTTTTTGGATGTATTAAGTAGCCTACATGTTTACTTAGTCATGTTTAAGCCTTCTTATGCAGTTAATTCTACATAACACAATTTCACTCCTTATTTTAAAATCAGCAAAATCATAACGTCCTTGGTAGAAGCATTTACAATGACTGAAAAACAAAAAAGTGGTTGCTCAACAAAAACAGAATTATGACTGTGATGACCTGTCATACAAACAAACCAGGACTCTTATCCCTGCCATAGCTGGCAGCGAGTCCACAAACCAGGACCTTTACCCCCTCACTGGCCGTCAGCGAGTCAACAGTGTGCCAAGAAAGGGAGGATCCTAACCTCTTTTACAGCTGCTCTATGAAAGGTTTAATATTGAAACACTCAGGTTTACTTTCAGACCAGCTTCACAGGATTCAAGGAGAAAACAACAGTTCAAATGGGAATTGGTAAGTCAAATCAAATCTGGGATTGATTGGCCAAATTAAATGTAGTATTCCTCTAACACACGTATTTTGTTGTTGTTTGTTTGTTTTTAGCTGTTTTCTCCTTGTTTACCTTGTGAATGGGAGTTGTTGAGAGCCATGTCTGTGTCACTCAACACTGTGCTCTTCCTGTTCATTTGTGAACTGCTCTCTGCCTCCGCTGGTAAGATGCTCTTGTGAATGTATGTGTATGTGAAGTGTGTACAGGTGTATGTGAAGTGTGTACAGGTGTGTATGTGTGTATGTGTATGTGTATGTGAAGTGTGTACAGGTGTGTATGTGTATGTGTATGTGAAGTGTGTACAGGTGTATGTGTTCTGACAGGTGAGCAATAACTGAGTCACACTCATTTGGATATTTCTGTTAATTGTTTTTTAGGTCCTCAGCTTCACCAGGTAACAGCACAGCCTGGACAGACTGTCACTCTGTCATGTGAAGCTCCAAACAGTGTGATCATAGCAGCTGTCGAGTGGACCAGACCCGACCTCCAGAAGTACGTCTACTTCCAGCGTGGCAGACGCCCCCTGACACAAGACCAGGATCCATCTTATGTCGACCGGGTGAAGCTGATCGGTCGGATGGAGGATGGTGACCTGTCTCTGATTCTGAAGAACGTGACCAGCAACGACAAAGGAACATATGAGTGTCGCTATAAACAGATTGAAAGAGGACGCTGGAGGAGAGCTGCTGCTATTAACGATAAACCCGCCAGCGTCTTTGAGCTGCATGTTGAAGGTGAGTTTTTTGATGTGAGAAATGGATTCTGTTCTAATTTTCAGTCATCAGTATAGAAAGAACTGTGAGGGAAATAAAACCCTGTGGAACTGTCCAAATACTTCTGGACTGTACCTGACAGCTCACACTTGTTTCTGCTCTGCAGGTCCAACAGAAGGAAGCTCAAAGTCTGGAGATTCTGGAGTACTTCTGCCAGTTACACTGATTGTCCTCACTGCTCTTATTAGTCTTGTTGGTCTCGCTGGTTTTGTGGGTTTTGTGATCTACAAGAAGCTTAAAGCACGTTCAGAGAATAATTCAGACCTGCCTGTTGATGATCCAGATGTTCTTCAGCAGCTGCAAGAGAATGAAACGGGTCAGAAACACATCACTCTTAACACAGCTGACATTCAGGTATAAAAACCAGAAATAGAAACTGAATACAGTCATTCAAAAGTCTATTTTTAAAGTTATTTAAGGGTTCGGTTCAGGGCCATAGGTAAGGGTTTGACATCTTTCTGCTGGGTCCCTCCTCGGATTGCCACCTTATCGCGGTGGAGGGTTTGTGTGCTCAGAGGATTGTGGGAGTTTTACTGTCTGGAGCTTTCAGCTCCTGGTAGGGTTTCCCACGGCAGATTGGTCCCATGTGATGAGCGAGACTGAGAGCAATCCATAAGAAGTCAAGCTCTTACCAATGAGCTCTGAACCAAACCCTCAGCTGATTGGTCAGATTCTTCAGAGTCTTGTTTAAAACATTAAAAAAAACAGAAAACAGCTCTATTGTCCACCAATGTGCTGATGAACTGTCCGTGTGACAATGACGGAGCTTTGTTCATCCCAAAGAGAAAAATCATTAAGACAAAATGTAAAAGAAACAAAACTTTAAAAAAGACAAGAGAGACAAGAAATGCAGCTCAAAGTGTTTTATAGCAGAAGAAATGACATCCACCAAGTCCTTCACATTAAAAGTAGCATTAGAAAGAACATTAACGTAATAAAACATGGAAAATAAAAATAGTAAGAATAATAAAATAATAAAAAACGTAAATATGAAAAGTGCAGTGTGATGTTTTATAAGTAATGATAAAAAGGTATTGAATTAAAAAAAAATGAAACAGCAAAACTTCATATTGTTCACAAGGAATTTCAATGCTCAACTGTTTGAATGTATTATGACTGATGTAAATATCTATTTTATATAGATAATAAATAATAATATTCTCTTAAAACAGTTTGTCTTCTCTTTTATTTACATACATTAATATGACTCAAAACATTCAGATAATTCTGCAGGTGAAGTTTTTACACATTTGTTCTGCAGAAATTTTCTTCACATTGTTGGTAAAAGTGCTCCATGGACAAAAAGGTCATATTTCATAATAACTGAATATATAAGTTTATTCTTATATGTAGTTTTATAATGTGACAGGATTCAGGTGGTAAGTTTCTTTTCTGCAGAAGCGAATCCAGAAAATGATTTCTCAGAAACTCTCTGAGCCGTTGACCCATGTATCCATATCTTATCTTACCTGTAAATAAAACTGAGATAACACAGCTATTCATTATTTCCAGGACAAGGTGCAGTTTGAACCTTTATATCTAGTGATAAATCATAATCAAAGGCGGTTTTTGTTGACTTTTGAATGTCATACAGAAACTAAACATGGTTTATGGTCTTTACCTGTAACTGGGAAGTTTACTGGCCTCTCCACCATCTGAGTATCATATTACCAGTATTAGAGTCATCATAGTACCCCTGTGATGAAGTCATATGATGATGTACAGTCCATAAAAGTAAAATAGAAGTGGAGCTGATGGTCAGTCTGGTGTTACAGTCCAACACACAGATCCTGTTTGACACTCAGCAGAGATGTTTCCTGTTTAAGCTGCTTTAACATGTGACTCTTTATAATAATCACAGTTTGCTGTCTCGACTGTCATTTAGGAGCTTTCTATCATCACTGCATCCCAAATCTACTACACACTCATTGAGAGCAGGTTGTTGTGTCTGTAGTGTGCTGTTGGTGAACACTAATGTCCCACAATGCAATGTGCAGCACGAACACATTTAACTAAACCATGTTGGCAGAGCCTCCACAGATGGTTATCACATTATATTAACAATCTGCTCTGAATGAGGTCCAAGGTTCAGTTTTATTGCTGTTGTACAACACAGGGTTGCACAGTGAAAAGCAACGTTGCACACACACAAAATGTATTGAGTCATATTGAAATACTTTAAACTATCAATCAAATAGAACAAAGTCTATAAAAGTAGCACTAAAGGAAGAAATAGAAGAAAAAGCATTTAAAATTAGATCTACATATAAATTGTAGATATTTAAAGGGGTAGGACAAAGCTGATGGTTTATAATGTGCATAAGAAGCTGCATGGATTCTGTGTTGTGTCTCTTTCTCTGTGATCAGTCGCTGTGGATCATTGAAACTTCATCTTTACTTTATTTATCATATCAACATCATGTTTGATGTGCCACCTGCTGACTGTTTAGTGTCATGACAGTCATAACTTTGATAAGAATAAACTTGATTTTAAAGGATATGTCTGGTGATGTTCTATATTTGTCTTCATGTTTGGATCCAAACCAACAATGAACTGATCTACTTACAAGTATTGTATATGCATCAAAGTCTGATATGTCTTATTCCTCCATTGTTTGTCCAAAAACTATTAAAAACACATCAGTGAGTCACATCGCTGCACTGAGTGACATGTTCCTTCATTGTGAAGAGTTTGGTCATGTTAGTTTGTTTAGAAATGGCTCCAAAGACTAATAACTGATCATGTGTTTGGACTCTGAGTAGTTCTGTTTTAGGCAAACGCCACTGAGCATGTGCAGTAACGTTGCTCTGCTTACAGCTTCACTGGCTTGTTGTGCTAAAGTTCACAACCTCTTGACTTTGTACTTCATTGTAAATTTCTCAACAAACTTCAGTACAAATGTTGCCTTCAGACATCACAGAAATGAATCAAATACACAAACTACAAAACAGACATTATACACTGCTGAGATCAATTGAAAACATGTCTGTAAAAACCTGATAGGGCAATAACTGCACAATGAACACAATGTAAAGACATAGAACATATATATATACATATACATATACATTTTTATTCCTCGGTTTACTGTAGGGACACACTTACATGCCCTTCGTAATGCGAGAAACAATTTGCTTCAACCTTGTATATAAGCTTCCTGCAGGTGTCTGGTTCATTTCATGACTTATTAACCTTCGATCTCTGCCAGTTACAGTTTGTTTTGGCACCAAGTTTTAACAGAGAGGAAACAAAAGGGTGCTAACACAGAAAGAAAAATGCATGAACACTGAAATTGATTGATAGGCCTAATCAGAGTTTAGTCTCTATTAGTTTTTTCTGATTGCTTGAGTATTATCTTTGAAACTATAGGCTAGTTTGCAAAACTCTACACACTCCACAAAACCTTACACCAAACCAGCAAAACATTATACACGGTCACCCATAAAGTTGGAATAATTTAGTTTTCAGACAGATTCCTCTTTTTATTTTCTATTTATACACTTCAGTAATCACCTTTGACCAGGTATAATGAGATTGATCAATACAATATTGAGAATATTTACACTTTATCTATCAAGAATACATCACATTGTCACAATCATTTCATAAAAAGAGGTAAAAAATATTTTATTCCAACTTTATGGGTGACCGTGCAGCACTGAAGCTGTAGAAACACTTTACTAAGACACTTAAAGTAGGTTTTTCATTTAATGGTTACCAGTCTGAATCATCTGCTGTTGTTTAAATAAAAGCTCATGTGCTGCCACCTGCTGGCTGTATTTACATAAACATTGATGCCAGCAAGTCAGCATGTAGACGCTGAACTGAACATCTGCAGCAGTTTAGTAAAGCAATTTATTAGTAACTTCAACAGTTCTGATGTCAAACTACATTTTAAACCCTTCAAACCTTAAAATACGAATGACAGTTTAATAAAGAAACAAACTGCTGATAATAAAACATCAACGTCATTACCAAATGTGCCAGAAATAATTTATTGTCTATTTTGGCCAGGCGGGGAGTTCTGGTCCTCTGAAATGAGGCCAACGCGGAAGTAACTAAAAACTGCATTCTATCAAAAGGCCACCAGGGGGCGACCGTTTTGGTGTCAAAAGGACTTCCGTCTCTATACAAGTCAATGGAGAATTCACCAACTTCTCACTTGATTTCTAACCTCAGTAAACGTTTACATTTACTAAAGTACTGTACTTCAGTACAGTTTGAGGTACTTGTACTTTACTGTAGTACAGTTTGAGGTACTTGTGCTTTACTGTAGTACAGTTGGAGGTACTTGTACTTTACTGTAGTACAGTTTGAGGTACTTGTACTTTACTGTAGTACAGTTTGAGGTACTTGTACTTTACTGCAGTACAGTTTGAGGTACTTGTACTTTACTGTAGTACAGTTTGAGGTACTTGTACTTTACTGTAGTACAGTCTGAGGTACTTGTACTTTACTGTAGTATTTCCATGTGATGCTACTTTCTACATATCAGAGGGAAATATTGTACTTTCTACTCCACTACATTTATTTCAATCAAGAGAAGTATGTAAGAATGTTTTTTTATGCAGATGATATTAATGATTAGGTATTGTCAAAGTCTTTGGTGCTTGGATTATGCAGCATGATGGATCCCCCACGGAGTCCAGACACTGGTGGTGGCTGATGACTTTGATCGGTCAATCTTGGGCCAAATTACATTAAAAGTCATTTTCAGTGTTTTAGAAGTGTCAGAGGCATATAATGTAAAAAATGTTAGTGACACATAAAGCTGGAATATTAAAAGGATTCATCAACAAAAACTAAGACAAAGCTGAAGTTAAAACACTGAAGTTGACTTAATGTAAGAAATCACATTACATAAAAATGTCAATAATAATGTTTGAGTAAAATACATAAAAATAAAATAGATTCATGTAAAAATACTCATGTTCAGATATATTAAAATATGCAAATTCATAAAGCATGTAGAACAGGTGCAGGACAAACTGTCTCCATCAGAAACAGGAAGCTGGACGACCACAGAGCTGCTAGCTTCTGTTCACTGATTCACCACAAAGCACAAAACACACCGAGAGCTCATCACACTCTGTCATCAACCAGAAGAAACCAAACTGGTCTGTTGCTCTTATTAATAAATGCATCATGAAAACTTGAAAACATGTTCATATGAATACATTAAAATATTAAATTCCTCACTTTCCCAGTGTTCAGAGTGTTCCCATAATCCTAAATGTCCCCATAATCCTAAATGTCCCCACTTTGTAAACCCAGAGAGGTCCTCACAAACATACAAGTTTAACTCTACTAACATCACATCTACAACACATTACCTCCACTCCGTCTGATTGGCTGCTGATGAGATATTTTGATGTGACTATATGTGATGTCATCAGTGATGTCATCAGTGATGTCATCTTCTGCAACTTGTAATTCAGTCTCTTTACAAGACAGGTCGTTGATGTCCCATTCGATACACGATATCTTTAACATAACCCCATAGAAAGAATCCGATTTTGTTTCAATAAACCACGATACACATTGTGCCTTTTCTTAAATAGTAGCCATTTTTTAGGTGTTTATTTAATAGAACCTGTTTCATCAACAGGGTACCTGAAATACACAAATGCAATGTGATTAAAAACTTTGATAACCACTTAGTACATAAAACAAATCTGTTTAACATATCTCATCAATTGCTTTTGTAATGATTTTTTTTAAATTGTAAAGAGACTTTGTGGACATCCTGTATCTTTCATAAGTTACAAATTAACATGACACACAACAACTAAAGAGATTTCTTGCTGGTAATTTTCCATTCACCTCAACACCATCAGAGGAGACTCTGAGCTGATCAGGAACTGTTTCTGTCAGCTTGTGAAATCTACTCAGACTCTGTTTGAAGTAATTGTACTGTCAGGTTTTATAGATATTATGAATATGGGAAAGTTTCTATTATTACTATCAGTCCCAACAGCAGGGTGAACGTCATGACGTCAGGAGGAAAATGAAAGCATTCAGTCAGTCAGCGGCTGGAGCAACAAGACAAAATAATCAGAAATCAAAATTCACTTCTTTTGTGTTCAAATTTGAAGAAAGCGATGCAGGCAATGTTTCAAAGTTCAAAGATCAAAGTGTTTATTTGACAAAGCAAAGAATTATACGCAGCTGCGGACTTAGTCTACTTCGCTTGGAAGTTCTGAATATGCATTTTAATAATTAATGTGCTACAACCCCATTGGCCCACTCTGGATGCTTATTCTTCTTCTTTGGGGGTTTTCCATATCATAAGTGGTCATGTCATATGCTTTAAGGTTATTGCTGTCTCAGGTCTGGGACCTGTCAAAATAGATAATGTATCTGGAGTCACTTCCTCTAAATGGGTCCACAGCAGCTCTCGAACCTCCTGTGGAGCAGCTTAGGTGCATAAATTGTCCCCCTCTTCTCTCGTATTGTTTTGTTTTCTTCCTCCTTGTGGTGGCTGTCTTGGCCTTTTGTACTTACAGAGAAGGGAAGATATACTCTCACTTCTGTTTCTTTAAGTTGAATTTAAGGTTTAAGCCTACTGGACTTAACCTGAAGACTTCTGGGCAGAGAAAAGAGGAAACAGCAGATTCTGCTTCTATGGCTGCATCACTCATCACTGTGCTGTTCCTGTTCTTTCTACAGCTGTCTGCCTCTGCAGGTAAGATGTTCATGTGTGTGTGTGTGTGTGTGTGTGTGTGTGTGTGTGTGTGTGTGTGTGTGTGTGTGTGTGTGTGTGTGTGTGTGTGTGTGTGTGTCTGTGTGTGTGTGTGTGTCTGTGTGTGTGTGTGTGTGTGTGTGTGTGCTGATAAGTAACAACGACTGAAATAAATCATTAAACAGTCACCACAGCGCTGTTGTTCATGTAAGTATTGCTGGACTTGTTGGTTTTGGACATTCAGAGAATAATTCAGACCTGCTGTTGATGATCCAGATGTTCTTCAGCAGCTGCAAGAGAATGAAAACAGTCAAATTAATATTAGGAGTTTCCTGCTGGATGCAGGAGGGTCCGTGTTCCTCCTTAGTAATATTAAAATAGTTAATAGTTAGGCTACTCAAAGTTCATCATTCATGGAGATAAACCCAAATATAACAGACACAGTGTATAACATAGTGATGACGTCCACTTATTTTTATAGTCAGACATCACTGTAATACAACTGTACTGACAGGTTTTATAGGTATTATTAATATGGGAAAGTTTCCATTGTTACAATCAGTCCCAACAGCAGGGCGTACCTGACGTTGTGACGTCATGACGTCAGGAGGAAAACGAAAGTATTCAGTCATTCAGCGGCTGGAGCAACAACAAGACACAATAATCAGAAACCAAGATTCATTTCTAAACTTATAACTGTGTAATTATCTGTTTAAAGCGTTGCTGGTCTGGATTAATCAACTAATGAAGTTTGTTGAGGAAACTAAGAAGAGAAAGATGTCTGCTTCAAAATCGACTTCATCCGTGTTTCTCCTCACATGTTTCCTGTCCTGTTCTGTCTGTGAAGGTAAGCTGTGTGATATTTATATTTACTGAACACTCTGTAACTCTGCTTCACTTCCTGTTACTGATCAATATTAAACTTACTGTTACTGATCAATATTAAACTTACTGTGGTGGAAAAAACAAGTTCTATCTGCTCACTGGCAGCTTTCCACACGCTCATCGCCCTGACATGCCGGTGAGAGAGTCACGCAGTTTGACTTCCGCATCGGTATCAGAGTCAGCATGAGTCATAACAGAGGTTAACATGATGAGTCCTAACAGAGGTTAACATCAGGAGATAAAGATCATAACCTGTTAGACTGAATATTCTTCACATAGTTCTCTGCAGACAAACATCAGGCTGCTGCTGTCTTCAGCTTCTTTTGGTTTAATGATGTTTGACATCGTCACTGAAGTGAAGAACACAGTTTATTTATTATTTATTATTTCTATCACATCAGTTTGTTACTGAGTTGTTTACAGCACAAAGTCACAAATCACAGCATTGAACATGATAACAGTTCAGCTTCAGTTATTGGTTGTGATGCAGTTACATTCATACAGTGATACAGTTCTGAGTCTGTGTGAAGAATGAAGCAACAAGCAGAGCTACTCAATCATTAAAATACTGACAGATCAAAGTTAAATATGATCAAATACAATAAACATCCAGAGCTCTTTAACTTTTTAACTTCTTCATCAGAACTCAGTGAACTGACTGTACAGTAACATCAACATAAGTTGATAAGTTATATTTCAGTCATGTGTTAGTTTTAATGTGACAGTAAGTCAACAGTGTAATACCACAGGACTGTCAGTAGGTGGTGCTGTTGGTTTGTGTCGCAGCTGTTAAAGCTCAGCAGAACTCAGGCTGTCAACACTTTACTGATCATCACATCTACACTTACTGTCTTTAATCTAGATATCAATATAACACATGCTGATTGGTGAAATGTGACAGTTGTAGGCATGATGTCACACAGCGGTCGTCATGGTGATCTGTCGTTCAATTATTAAAAAACAATTAATTCTATTTTAAACAATATTCTGTTAATGTTTTAAAAAATATATAGTAACGACTTTAATGAAGAAAAAAAAAGTGAAGAGTTTATAAGCTGATTTTTCTCCTCTGGGTGTTTTTTTATTGTTCTTTAGACCCACCGATACATCTGATAACAGCAAAACCTGGGGATGATGTCACTCTGCCATGTCAAGCTCCAAACAACGTCAACATAGAAATTGTTAAGTGGACCAGATCTGACCTTGATAGATACGTCTACTTGAAGGAAGACGGGCACCTGAACACAACAGACCAGGATCCATCTTATGAGAACCGGGTGCAGCTGAAAGACGATGAGATGAAGAACGGTGAACTGTCTCTGATTCTGAAGAACGTGACCAGCAACGACAACGGAACATATGAGTGTCGCTATAAAGGAGAGGGAGGAGCTGTCCAGATTAAACTCATCAGCTTCGTCATCCTGAATGCTGAAGGTGAGTTTGTAGATGTGAGAAATGATAGTTACACATCTGGACAGGAGTATGATCACATGTTCACAGTTCCACATGTTTTGTTCTTCAGGCTTCAGGACATTGGGCCAGATACAATAACATGTTCGTATTCTTATCTTAAACTTGTCTTTTTCACGAGGTGGACCTTTACCAGTATCACCAGGAAACAGTCGTAAATGAGCTGCGTAAACATGATGAATCCCACCTGTTCTAAATGAACGCGCGTTCCCGAGAATAGTAAATTAATATGAATGAAGCCCCCAAAATACCAAATAAGGTCAGACGACCGGCAGGTTGTAGAGAAGCTCCATTCATGAAAATTACACTACAGACTAAAGAAGAACTTTACGAGCTCTCAGAAACAGATCAACAGAAACACATAAGTAATTTTAATGCACCACTCCACTGACTTAACTTACCTCACTTAAAATTGTAGCATACAGGTGAAAAAGTGATGTAACGTATTTGGAAGCAGCTAAAAATGAAATAAAAAAACATAATTCAGAAAAGTAAGGCACATTTTGCCGGGCTATGATTGTACCTCGCTTTGATTTTATTCATATTTGACGTATTAAACAAAGTAAATATTAATTCAGTGGCTATTTCAACATGTAGTAATTTAAACCCCCAACAGAAATCTGTTTAACACATATGTCCTCTCATCTAATATCCTGCTTATGTTGCACTCTGGAAAACAGGGATAAATAATCACGCATGTGATTCAGTGTTTCCTCAACCAGAGCTTTGAAGTGAGGAAAACATTGCGCGCAAAATCCCCCGTATGTGGGCGCAGACCAAAATAATCGATCCCTGATTCTTACACATCTAGACCTGCTTCATGAAAGACAGAGATTATTATAGCCTAGTTTTTTTACTGTAACAAATAAAACAAACAATGAAATAAAAAAGAGATTATGTAACATTTTAACCCTGCTTAGACATCTGATTAGTTTACAGTTTTTAGCCGTTCATATTTATAAATTGTTTCTTTTAACTTATTGCAGCTTAATATAATATTACACTTAGTAGATTAACATTTTACAGTATTTTAACACTTTTATTTAACACAATTTTACTTATTATACCTATTGGAGTCTACAAAATTGAAAGACTAAAATGTGACAATGTGTAAAAATTAGATTAACAAGAAGGCAGATATGGCCGGACAATGTTAAGAAATGATTGAGTGTAACAGATATTCATCTCGGAATGAAAGCACATTCTTAGTGAGAAAAAAAATGTCCTTAAGGAGGCTTAAGGGTTAATTTAAAGTTGAAAGTATCACTGACTTTAGTTTTCTTCATTTTCTGTTTTTGTTCTTTCAGAGGTATCAGTGAAGTCTGGAGATGATGTCACTCTTCACTGTCAGAGTCCCAGAGATGAAGCCATCACATCATTAAAGTGGATCAGACCTGACCTGAAGACAGATGGGTACGTCTTCTTCTTCAGAGACAACCAAATACATGAAGACTACCAGCATCCATCTTTTCGTGGTCGAGTGCAGCTGATGGATCCACAGATGAAGGACGGAAACGTTTCTGTGATTCTGAAGAACGTCAACATCAACGACACTGGAACATACGAGTGTCGAGTTTCAGTGAGCAGCACAAAGTCTGAGGTCATCAAGACCATCAACCTGAAGGTTGATGACTCAGGTGAGTTTGTACAGGTGAGACTGTAGAGGTGAAACATCATCTGACTGACAGCTGATACCTAAAACCTGTTTCTGCTCTACAGGTCAAACATCTGGAAACACCCAGACTGGAAGAGAAAAGCAGGAAGGACTGAAAGTTGGACTGCCTGTTGCTGTTGGGATTCTTCTTCTTGTTGTTGCTGTTGTTGGTTTTGTAATTTATAAAAGACATAAAGGACGTTCTGACCAACATGTTCATTATAGAGCAGCTGTTTCCCAGCAGGTCTGAAAGCTCTCAGATCTCTGAACTCTTGAATCTTCCTGCAGCTTTTACAGCAGCTACATGGTCTGAATTAGAACTGAGTCTAAATGTTTAGAACTCAGTTCTTTCATCAGAACTTAAAGAAAGTGGAGAATGTGGTTTTAGTGTAATTAGTGATCAGGCTGCAGCTCCTCCTCTCATCACATCATTTATTCACAATGTGAGAACAGCACTGAACTGTGAAGACAATCAGACACAGCAGTCACACTGTGTCATTAACACTTCCTGTTTGTCATGTGACCCACACTGGTCCATAAAAAACATTTTGATCTGATTCATTTTTACAAAAAGCAGCGTCTGTAAAAAACAACTCATTTTATTATCAGAACTTAATCCATTTATAACAATAAGATGCAGCCTAATAATATGTGTGATGTGGTTTTCCCATAAAAATGATTATTATCACTTTAAAACCCTTAAATAATCCTTCTGCCTCATTAAAACCCAGAATCTATAATGATGTAAATACATTTAGATGTTTCCTCCTTCACTCTCAGTGTTTGTGATCTGCAGGCTTCAAACTGATACTGGACCATTATTGGCTCCAAACTGGTTGTGATGTCACAAATCCTGCTCATTGGTCCAGTTTTCTATCTTTAAGTCCAGTATTTATCATTAACACAGGAGGGAACCAGGTGAAGGAGTGATGGATAACATTTAACTCAGGTTCATGTCAACCACCAGTCTAAATGATTATTTAATGACGACTTGTTTTTATATGGTTTTAATAATGTGAATGTTTTGACACATTAAAGATTATTTTTTTATAGACTTGTTTCCTTTCTATGAATTCAGTCTTTATGGATGTAGACAGTTTGGATTCTCTTCATTTTAAAGTATCTGAATGTCTGAACTTGAACCAGTTGCTGCTCAGCTGTGATTCACTGAGGACAGTTTGTCATTTGATCAGTTTCACTATTTACTGACACCAGTTATTAGTCTGTGCCTTCATTTAGCTGCTATGATAATGAGGCTTTATGCAGAATTACATTACATACAAACTGTGGAACACATTTATTTACATTTTTCTTTATGACCCAAATTCACACAGTTTGTAACATCTGCTTCAATTCATTCATATTTACATCTAAAACTATCTGATACTGTGATGTTTGTTCATATGACTCACTCAGTGCTGGACAGTAACTAAGTACATTTACTACTAACTACTTTACTGTAGTACAGTAAGAGGTACTTGTACTTTACTGTAGTACAGTTTGAGGTACTTGTACTTTACTGTAGTACAGTTTGAGGTACTTGTACTTTACTGCAGTACAGTTTGAGGTACTTGTACTTTACTGCAGTACAGTTTGAAAACAAAAACCAAACTTAAACTTCACGACTGTCGCACACCTACGTGCCGACTCATAACATATACTGTCGTAAAACTGTCATATTACACTCAATGAAATAAAGCATAATAAGCACAAAATATCTGGACCAAACAAAATAAAAATGCATTTTCATGTAAGTGCTTCACCTATTATAATACCCGTGAAGTTTATAATTTCCTAGATATTTCTAGATCGCAACACCGGCAGTTTTAGTGTTAATACATTCATATTTATTGAAATGTGGTGATTATTGTAAAAAGCTTCACTTTACATTCAGACAAACAAGTGTCTGCTACAACTGTTAGATTATATCTGTGAAACCAAAGAGAATAATATCATACATCTGATATATATTTATATATATCAGGAGCCCAGAGTTCAAACTAGACATGGTGAAGCAGCTTTTACACAACTGGAACAAACTACCAGCAGAACTGAGATCAGGTTACTACTGGCAACATATCAAACAACATCAGTGACATTTGGTTTTATAGTTTAACTCGTACGTCAGCATTTCAAATATTCAATATTCGTATTTTCTGTTTATTGTTATTGATCCAAAACATTTCCACACAGAGCTTCATAAGTTCAGTAGAGGTGATCTCTGCAGATGTTTGCTTCACTTTCTGTTGTTTCTGTTGTGATTTTACATTAATGCTCTGAATGTGAGTCAAAATCAGAAAACTTTATTGTTCAGACAAAACAAAAACATTTCATTTTCTCATGTTGGGAGGTCAAAATGAAAAGGTCGAGATTTTCTATAAAAATACACATTCAAATATTAATTTCAGCATTTGATTGTTATTATATTTACAGTTTGAATTATACTAAAACACAGTAATTCGTTCCAACAGCTTTAATGTAAACTTGTAATGAAACGTTTAAACTATAAAAACAAACTTCAGATTCTTCTGTTCATCACAGACATTAGCAGTGATCATCAATATGTACAAACATCAAATTAGATTCATCATTATGAATAAATGATGACCTTTTTCATAATTAAAACATACTGAGTCGTACTTAAATGACACTAAGTTGGGATTGAGACAGCCAATCAGATTGTCTGCTGCTTTGACAGTTTATATTTAAAGATTAATTTAATATAAACATGAAAGTATCACTGACTTTTGTTTTCTGAATTTTCTATTTTTGTTCTTTCAGAGAAAACAGTGAAGTCTGGAGATGATGTCACTCTTCACTGTCAGGGTCCCACAAATGAAGCCATCACATCATTAAGTTGAAGCAGACCTGACCTGAACACAGATGGATACGTCTTCTTCTTCAGAGAAAACCGAATATATGAAAACTACCAGCATCCATCTTTTCATGGTCGGGTGCAGCTGAAGGATCCACAGATGAAGAACGGAAACGTTTCAGTGATTCTGAAGAACGTCAACATCAACGACACTGGAACATATAATATTTCCCTCTGAGATGTAGAAAGTAGCATCACATGGAAATACTACAGTAAAGTACAAGTACCTCAAACTATACTGAAGTAAAGTACAAGTACCTCAAACTGTACTACAGTAAAGTACAAGTACCTCAAACTGTACTGCAGTAAAGTACAAGTACGTCAAACTGTACTACAGTAAAGTACAAGTAACTCAAACTGTACTACAGTAAAGTACAAGTAACTCAAACTGTACTACAGTAAAGTACAAGTAACTCAAACTGTACTACAGTAAAGTACAAGTACGTCAAACTGTACTACAGTAAAGTACAAGTACCTCAAACTGTACTACAGTGAAGTACAAGTACCTCAAACTGTACTTAAGTACTTGAGTAAATGTACTTAGTTACTCTAATCCACTGATCAGGAGAGAGTAAAACAATGAAGAACAGACTTAAACCTGCCATTATTCATAAATCCTTATGCCTATATATCACATTTATGAAGTAAACCTTCTGCCCAGAACCAGAAACCTCTAAATTATTGCCTCAGATGAATTAACATTATTTTGCACAGGCGGGGTCCAGGTTTCCCTCCAGAGAAAGTCATTAGGGGGGATTCCCCGATAACGTTGTTTTATTTTTATTTTTTTTTATTTTTATTTTTTTTATTGAAAGATTTGTTAGTTGGGGTGTACATTGTGAAATGAGGGATGAGGGGGTTACAAATAAAAAATGGAATACAGTCAACAGGTTCGGTTACATAGTATCATGACAGGCAGGAGAAGGGAAAGGATAAGTACATTTTATTGACAGTACAACAATACATTTTTATAGTCCAAAGCAAAGTTTTTGTCGAAATGTTGACGGATAAAGGTAGTTACATTTTTCCAGAAGGATTGCAGATGAGGACATGACCAGAAAAGATGTTGAAAATCTTCTGGAGCCTGTTTACAGAATGAGCAGAGTTCATTAATGTCTTTTTTATATCTCTGCATAAATAAATTGGAGGGATAGATACGATGGATTAGTTTAAGGGATACTTCTTTGATTTTATTTGTGATAAAATATTTGTAGGGGAGGGACCATATGTTTTTCCAGATCAGGTTTGTGAATAAATTATTCCAGTATGAGACAACATTGGGGGTACTGATGTTTCCTTTTTGAAATAATGCACGTACAGTACGGTTGTTTTTTGCTGAGAAGCAGATTCGACCAACTTCAGTCTGTCTAGGCTCCAGAGGTCAGGGGTCAGACTCAGGTAACAAAACATTTTTTAGTAACATAATCACACCAGAGGGTATCGCATCAAATACTATTGCATATTCTTTCGGAGGAATAGGAAGTGTATATTTGTTTAGAAATTCTGAATATGATAATAGTGTGCCGTTAGAATTGAAAAGCTGACTAACCAAAATAATGCCGTGGGTGAACCAGTCCTCTAGAAAAAGTGATTTGTGTTTATATTGTATGTCCGTTATTCCAAATATAATATCTGTGGGGGGTGAAGTTATGTTTATAAATCAAAAACCAGGAAAGAAGCATCTGTTTATGAAAGTTGGCTAGTTTTATGGGAAGTTTTTCAATATTGTAGGTACAGAGTAACAGAAAATTAAGGCCACCGACTTTGGAAAATATATAGTTGGGAATGAAGTTCCAGATTGAAGTTGGGTTTCTGATGAATTGTTTGATGCAGTTGATTTTTAATGTGTTATTAAGAGTGGAGAAATCTAAAAAATTAAAACCTCCATTCTCATATGAGTTCATTAAACTTGATTTTTTAATGTAATGGATTTTGTTTTTCCACACAAAGTTATAAAGAATTTTGTCAATGGCAGTAGTGGTCTGTTTATTTACTTCCAGAGATATTGCTGTGTATGTAAGCCGGGATAAGCCCTCTGCTTTAGGGACAGATCTCTCTGAAACCACGAGTTGAATTTTTTCTGTGTTCTTTCTATAATGTGGGTAAAATTCAGAGAGCATCTGTTGCTTGTGTTTTTGTTGATGGTGATTCCCAAATAGGTGACAGACTCTTTTACAGGTATGTTGGAGATAGATGAAAGAGTATAGTTTTTAAGTGGTAACAGTTCACACTTACTTAAATTCAGGTGAAGTCCGGATGCACTGGAAAAAGCTGAAATTCGGTTAATAGCAACAGAAATCTGTGAGACATTTTTTTAAAATAAGGAAGTGTCATCTGCTAGTTGACTAATGATGATTTCCTGCTATGGATATCCCTTTGATGGGGCTCTGCTTGATGAAGTCAGAGAGCAACTGAGCACATATCAAAAATAAATATGGTGACACAGGACATCCCTGCCTGATTCCACAGCTCAAATCAAAACGTGGGGAAGTACCTGTCTGCATTTTAATTGAACAGTTTGCTTTCTTATACATAGTTTCGATTGCTGAACAAAAGTACCTACCAAAACCAAGTGTCTGTAATGCCTGAAACATAAATTTGTGTTCAATGGTATCAAATGCTTTGCGAAAATCCAGAAATAAAATAAAACTGTCATCAGGGCAGTAGTCAGCATAATCAATAAGATCCAGGACAAGTCTTATGTTGTTGGATATGTGTCTGCCTTCATAAATCCTGTTTGCGTTTCATCAATAATGTAATCCAGTACTGCTTTAAGTCTTTTGGCAAAGATTCCAGCTAAAATGTTATAATCATTATTGAGGAGACAAATAGGTCTCCAGTTATCTATGCGGAGTGGGTCTTTATTGGGCTTTGGGATAAGTGTTACGAGCCCTTGGTTTAAGGTAGGAGGAAGAGTTTGTTTATGAATGGATTCAGTGAATACACCATGGAGGAAGAGGGCACGTTTTTCAGCAAATATTTTATAAAATTCAGATGTTAAGCCATCAGTACCAGGAGACTTGTTTAATTTAAGTTGCTGGATAGCAGAACTGACTTCTTCCAAAGTGATTTGCTTGTCACAGATGTTTCTCTGGTCATTATTAATACATTTTAATTGAGAAAGATATCCAAAAAAATCATCTGTAGCGGTTTTATCATATTGTGATTTATATAAATTCTTATAGAGCATTAAACAGTGATTGGATACCTTTTGTGGATCATCTGTGACAGTGCCATCAATGTTAAGTTTTCGAATGCAGTTCGCTTTACTGCGTGACTTTTCCAGTCTAAAAAGATATGCTGTGTTTTGTTCTCCTTCCTCCAACCATTGTTTTCTGGATCTTACATATGCTCCCTCTGCTCTGACTCTGTACATTTCATCTAGTTTGATCTGGTGTTCAATTAATTGTTGTTTGTCATCTTCTGTCAGATCTTCAGGCATACACTGAGTGAGAGTAGCAATTTTGGTAACTACTTTTGTTTCTTCCTCTTTTCTTAATTTGGCCAGAGAGGATCCATATTCTCTTAGGTATTTTGCTATCTCGAATTTCAGTAGTTCCCAGTTGTTAAGAAAACATTTATCAATTAAAGCTCTATGCCAGTGAGATTTTATTATGGAGTGAATTTTTTCTACAACAACTTTGTGTTTTAAGACTGAGTTGTTGAGTTTCCAATATGAATTTCGGTGGGTAGTGCTGGCATTTGGTCTAAAATTAATTTGAAGATTTATAGTTTTGTGATCTGTGAGTGGAGTGGGCAAGATGTTAGCACAAATATTATTTTCATCTAGACTACTTGAGATTAACCAGTAGTCAATTCTAGATCTACAAGTGCCAGTTTTGTTAGCCCATGTATATGACTTAGTATTTGGATTCTTTTTCCTCCAAATATCTATCAGTTCGAATTTCTGCAAAAATAACGTTACATTAGTTGGAGAATTTTTTTCTGTTTTTCGGAGGCCATCTATCTACAGAGTCATCAACCGTAACATTGAAATCACCACCAACAATAAACAGCAAGTTAGGATATTTTGATAACCAAGATAGAAAACATGATTCCAAGGTGTCAAATAAGAAGTCATTCCCAGTGCTTGTGTTATAACCATATACATTGGCCAGAAGGACTATAATGTCATCAAATTTAATAATTAATATAAGAAATCTACCGTTTGGGTCACTCTCTGAGTGTAGTATAGCTCCTTCAAATTTGTTTTTCAGGGAGGTTACTCCTGCTGATCGTTCTGAGCCGTGTGAGAACCATATGTCATTTCCCCACTGATTTTTCCAGAATTTAATATCATCTATAATTGAATGTGATTCTTGTAAAAAACAGAAATCAGTCTTTTGTTGTTTAATAAATAAAAACAGGGCTTTACGTTTTAAGTTATCTCGCAAGCCTCTGGTATTAAGTGACATCACTGATAAGGACATAACAGAAATGTATGCAAATATCTAAGAAAGCCAAAAATAGCCTTAATGTTTCTCTTCATAATTAAGGTTTTTAATTCTAAGTCTCCTGCAGTCAACAGATATCAAATACATAAAAATAAGGCAATAATTCATGAACCCCCTCATCTTAAGGTTAAAAACAAGGCACTCACACACCTCTCTTAGGATGAGTGCAGAACATAAACACCAGGCTTCTACAACATTCATTTCTATAAGAAAAGAAGAATAATTCTTTCTCCGGGAGCCAGGGCACCTGAACTGTGGGAGTTTAATTAGGGAAAATTTAAAGGAGAAACTAAGTTGATCAATTGCCCAAAAAGGTAATAATTTAATTCAGATATGAAATAACATAAATTCATCTTAAGTATTTATAGCAGTGTACAGGGGTAAATTATATATAAGGCAATGATTTGAATCAAATCAAATTTGAATCAAATCCTGCTCATTGGTCCAGTTTTCTATCTTTAGGTCCAGTATTTATCATTAACACAGGAGTGAACACCAGCTCTTCCTCCTCCACCCGTCTCCCACCAAAGGCTCCAGATATATTCTGTTTTTTCCTTCTTTTTATGTGTTTTTATATGGTTTTAATAATGTGAATGTTTTGACACATTAAAGATTATTTTTTTAAAGACTTGTTTCCTTTCTATGAATTCAGTCTTTATGAATGTAGACAGTTTGGATTCTCTTCATTTTAAAGAATCTGAATGTCTGAACTTGAACCAGTTGCTGCTCAGCTGTGATTCACTGAGGACATTTTGTCATTTGATCAGTTTCACTATTTACTGACACCAGTTATTAGTCTGTGCCTTCATTTAGCTGCTATGATAATGAGGCTTTATGCAGAATTACATTACATACAAACTGTGGAACACATTTATTTACATTTTTCTTTATGACCCAAATTCACACAGTTTGTAACATCTGCTTCAATTCATTCATATTTACATCTAAAACTATCTGATACTGTGATGTTTGTTCATATGACTCACTCAGTGCTGGACAGTAACTAAGTACATTTACTACTAAGTACTTTACTGTAGTACAGTTTGAGGTACTTGTACTTTGATGAAGCCAACAGGACCACATCATCCGCAAAAAGCAGTGACCCAATCCTGAGGTCACCAAACCAGAACCCCTCAACGCTCTGGCTGCGCCTATAAATCCCGTCCATGAAGATTATAAAAAAAGACACAAGCTCTGACACCGGTCGTACAGGGAACGGACGGCCCGTATCAGGGGGTCCGATACCCCGTACTCCCGGAGAACCCCCCACAGGACTCCAAGAGGGACACGGTCGAATGCCTTCTCCAAGTCCACAAAACGCATTTGTGGACTGGTTGAGCAAACTCCCATGCACCCTCAAGGATCCTGCAGAGGGTGCAGAGCTGGTCCACAGTTCCACGACCCGGACAAAAACCACATTGCTCCTCCTGAATCCGAGGTTCGACTATCCGACGGACCCTCCTCTCCAGTACCCCCGAATAGACCTTACCAGGGAGGCTGAGGAGTGTTATCCCCCTGTAGTTGGAACACACCCTCCTGGGGTGGTGGTCCATCTTTTTAAGAAGGGGGACTTACTTAAAAAGAGGGACCACCACCCCAGTGGCACTGTCCCCTGATGTCCACGCGATGCTGCAGTCGTGTCAACCATGACAGCCCCACAACATCCGGGTGGATCTCATCCATCCCCGGGGCCTTGCCACCGAGGAGCCTCAGCCCCAGAGATAGGAGAGTTCACGCCCGGGTCCCCAGGCCCTGCCTCCATACCGGAAGGCGTGTCGGTGGGATTGAGGAGGTCTTTGAAGTATTCCTTCCACCGATCTACAACGTCCCAAGTCGAGGTCAGCAGCGCACCGTCCCAACCATACACAGTGTTGACGGTGCACTGCTTCTCCCTCCTGAGATGCCGGGTGGTGGTCCAGAACCTCTTCGAAGTGGTCCAGAAGTCTCCATGGCCTAAACCGAACTCCTCCCATGTCCGGGTTTTTGCCTCAGCGACCACCGCAGCTGCACTCCGCTTGGCCTGTCGGTACCTGCCTGCTGCCTCCAGAGTCACACAGGCCAAAAAGGCCCTATAGGACTCCTTCTTCAGCTTGACGGCATCCCTCACCGCCGGTGTCCACCAGTGGGTTCGGGTATTGCCACCACGACAGGCACCGACCACCTTACGGCCAGAGCACCGGCCGGCCGCCTTGACAATGGAGGCACGGAACATGGCCCACTTGGAGTTGAAGCTCTCTCTGACAGGAGACTCTGCCAGACGTTCCCAGCAGACCCTCACAATCTGTGACAAGCACAGAAGTCCAATAACTAAACACCACTCGGGTTCAGATCGGGGGGGCTGGTCCTCCCAATCACATCCTTCCAGGTCTCACTGACGCTGCCGACGTGAGCGTTGAAGTCCCCCAGCAGAACGAGGGAATCCCCAGAGGGAGCACTTTCCAGCACTCCCTCTAAGCAGCCGAGGATCAGACCGCAAAGGTCCCCGCCTTCCGCTACCACCCAGCTCAAACTGCACCCGACCCCTTTGGCCCCTTCTGCGGGTGGTGGGTCCACTGGGAGGGGGTCCCATGTTCCCTCTTCGGGCTGTGCCCGGCCACCAGGCGCTCGCCATAGAGCCCCGCCCCCTTGACCTGGCTCCAAGGGGGGGCACGGGAACCGCAGGACCAAATATTTTACTCGTCATGAGGGGTATTGTGAGCTACATTTTGTCTGGTCCCTCCCCCCGGACCTGTTTGCCATGGGAGGCATAAAGCCCCCGACACCTGAGCTCCTAGGGTCATTGGGACACGCAAACCCCTCCACCACGATTAGGTAGTAGCTCAGGGAGTCAAAAAAACCCTAAATGTTAAAAGTCTAAAATGAGCCTTAGGGGGATTTATAATCTGATAAAACATCTTCTGTTTTTAGACTCTCGATTCAAATAAGAAAAAACTTCCTTAAAACATGTAAAACAGACTAATGATCACCTGCTCTCTGTGTCCTCTGATACAGTTTGAATCCATGTTCAGTTGCTTTCTATGTGTTTATTGTAGCATTTTATTTCGCAATCTTTTACAATTTAATGGCAATAAAACTGAATCTTGATCCTTGAAAAGTCTTGAAGTAAGTAAACCTTTAAACAACACAGTATTTCTGTAAAGTCCGACAATAAACAACCAAACACAAACACTTTTTTTCTCCAATCATTGAAAACATGTTTCTGCTGAAGAGCAGCTGAACACCTGCCCAGATTACCTGTATGGATCCGTTCATGTGTTTAAATGAAAACCTTCTTGTTCTCTCTCTGTCCTGTTAAACGAGTCATTGGTTTGTTTTGTGTGTAACTTTATATTTGTTGGTCACACAATAGAACAGAAGTGTCACAGTTTTAAACCTCAGTCTGCTCATTTACAGGTTTTAATTCTGCTTTTATTTGATCTGATTGTCTTTGAGCTATGTGCCTAATAAGATAATAACTATAATAATCAGAATGCTTTCCAGTTCTCTGATTGTTGTCTGCATGTTTTATTTAACCTGCTCGTGTATTTCTGATTCTGCCTCAGACGTTTTTGTTCTTTGTACTTCCTGGATGATATCTGTGTTTTTGCTCAGTAAAGACTCTTCTCCGTTTTTGCGTCTGCCTCCCAAGTCAAGCTCTAGGGTACATTTGTCTTTGTAGGTCTTTTTTATTTTAAATATTGCTCAGATGAGTCTTAACATATGAACACACACGCAGCTATTTACTCACATTTTTCATTTATAAGGAAAAGGATCAGTTTCTCCATATAATTTATTCCACTGACGACTGAAGTTTGTTTTAAAGTCTGACGGTGTGATATGTTGCTGCAGTGAGTCACCCAGCGATACACTCATAGACACTCCTACCTGTGAGTTATTAAACCTGTACAACTCGACTCGCCTCACTCTGTAAGTTTGGAGCCACAGGCAACGTTTCTCCGCATACCGGGTTTAACCTCAGTCTGGGATATTTTCATGGCGACATTCAGAACATATGTGACTTTATTATTGTTATTATTCATACAAGTCTCTGCATCTGAAGGTGAGTGCTCCTTTCTTTCTATGTGTCTGTTTGTCTTCAGAGTTGTTCTCATTCAAACGTTTGGTCTGTTTTACAAGTCGCTTAAATTTACAGTAACTTCCTGGAAATGTTCTGTGTAGTTTTCCCTTATGTAACAGCTGCAGATTCATTATATTTGGGTTAATAATAATATAAAAAAGTTAAGATTTAAATTTACTTGATTGAATTTAAGATTTTTTTCTGATATGAACCAAATTTCCATTTGTACCAAACTGAACTAAACTGTCCTAAACATGAAGAGTTTTACCTGCAGATTTCAGGAAATTACCTGATTAATGAAGTTTACGTCACCTTTTTATCTCTTTGTTTAAAGCACGAACATCAAATAGTGACAAAGCCGTTAATGTCTGCAGGGCATCTGTCGCTTATCAGCATCAGTAAATATATTTAATAATAAATCAGAAGTGTCGCTTGGTTCTGTGACTGGGATTGAAATCAGAAGATCAGGAAATATAGTTTTGGGTTACTAAAGGTCATCTGCTCTGTTGGTGTTTACTTAGGGTCTGGTGGGAAACCAGGGGAAATGAAAGATAAAGTTTAATTAGAATGTTGTTCAAGATAAGATGATGGTGCAAATAATTTAGACTCTGTTGGAGCTGAAATACTGAATCATTTCTGACTGGATAGTTCAAAATAACCACTTTGACAAAAAGTACAACCTGACAGACTGAATTCAGGGTAAAAGGTGTCTAGTGATGGTACATGGTATTCACTCAGTCACTGCTCCAAATATAACAGACACCCAATAGTCTCTAATCATCATCAGTTTGCATCACTGACAGCTGTGGAGTTATTCTCACATCTACAGAAGTAGAGCTACAGTAGTAGTTTCTCCAGTTAAGTCGTGTGTTCCAACGAACATCACTGACTGTGTTTAAGGTGGTGAACACAGAGCAGAGCAGTTGGATCACTCTCTGGAAGATAAAACACATTACTGACAGTACTACACTGTTATATGTTAAATATCTACTGTTGCTGCAGATTCAGATTATTTATGCCCATACTACAATCAATAATGATGCTGTTTGGTATGATATTATAACAGGACACTTAATTTGACCCACTTTAACGGCACATATCAGTTGATAGCTGGAGAAATAAGTGTTAGTATGTTAGAAGTGTAAGAAGTTATATTTGACCGTTTTTTTCTTTGTGCACAGTAGATGTGCAGTTGTGAGGTTCAGTTCTTTTCTAACAGCTCTGGTTATTCTTACAAGTAAATCTGTGTCAGTACTACACTTCAACTACTAGATGGATGTGACTTAACAGGCCAGCTGGACGTCAGTGGTTGGACTGGTGTGAAGGTGTGGAGGTCTACCTCAGTGAAGAGTAGACAACCTCTGGCTCTAATGGAGACACTGAACACACACAGTTCAAACTATATGAGACACAGTTGTAGAAAAAACAAGTCTTTTCCAACATCTACTGATGGTAACTACAGTTGGGTTGAGGTCAGGGAAGATCTTGGTGACAGTTCATGTAAAGACAAAGTTTCACTGCAGGTCTGTGATGAGATGTGAACTCTGGACCTGAATTCATGAAGCTTCTCAGAGCAGGAAATCTCTCCTAACTGGACAATAATTCACACATTTTTAGGGACCGAGCCGAAAGGCAAGAGGGCGAGGACTCCAGAAGGGAGTCCTGCCCTTGCCTGATAGGAATATCGTACAAAGATCAAACCAAAACTCAATTGTTTGTCTTACCAAGACCTACAAATCACGCGCTGACACCCCTGACCTAAATCCAACAGGAAGTGCACAGTTTGCCTTTAAATGTATGATTTTGGACGATTTTTAAGGCTTTTTCAAAATATATATATTATTCCTGAATACTTTCAGCTATAGACTTCATTCAAACGTCAAAATGTAGCCACAAGTCTCATCTATAGATGTGTGTAATTTGGTCTGGCTATGTTTTATACTTTTTGATCTGCGGCCCCACATGTGCGCCCTGTTCCTCTCCCATTCAATCCGTACTCTGCCTGCTGTCTTTGCATGCTCTGTTCTCATGCGCTCCAGTCGTTAACTACCATGGCAACGACTGTGTATGTGTATGCAGCTGGCTCAGCCAGGTCTTAGTGTGCCACCCAGTGGAGAAAACTTGTCATGATAGTTCAAGTTTATTGACTGTATTATTATGATTTTAGATATCTGTGCAGTCTGTCAACTATTTCACTGACATTGCTGTCAAAGTCTAGATCAAACACGAATTACATGAGCATGAACTACAAACATATCTACAGGTTTCACTGGAAATAAGTTCCTCTCCTGTTTGACTCATCCAAGTGGCAGTTCATTTCAGTTGCTCAGTCTAAATGTCTACACAGACAGAGAGAGAGATCGTGTGTGTAACGTGTATCTACTTATTGCAGTGTCCAATAAATGCCCGGGTCTGAATGCGTCTAAATGCACCTGACGGAAACCTTTCCGCTTCGCTGCGGCCCGGCGTGCGCAAGGGGGAGAGGTCCCGCCCAACGCTGCTCGCAGCTTTAATTCTTCTTCTTTTTTGTCTCTTTAACCCAAAACTAGAACTTGATTGATATCAGTCTCATGATTGTGTCAGGCACAGACCAGGTGGACTCAAATGCAGAGACAGGGAGACAGGGATGAAGAGTAGTAGATTAATCGGTCCAGAAGTCAAAAACCGGGAAATCCAAAACACAGGGCAGAAGTACAAAATCACTAGGCAAACTCGGGATCATAAAGGCAAAACTGGTCGATACACTAGAATTTTTATCAAGATATGAACGCTGGAACTCTGACACGAATCTGACAAGACGATCTGGCACAGAAGGGAATGAGGCACACCACATATATACCCTGGATAATAACGAGCCACAGGTGTAACACATTAGGGGAAGGGAGGCAAACAGGAAGCTAGACAAGACAAGGGACACACACCAAAATAAAACAGGAAGTAGACAACACTAACGGGCCCTGACAGATTGTGTGTTATGGTTAAGTATGTAGTCAGCATGTGGTTAGCTTAGCCTAGCATAAAGGCTGGAAACAGGGGGAAACAGTTAGCCTGACTCTGTTCAAAGTCCAGAAATAAAGACAGAAGAGCAGCTTTACCTCTCTTCCTGTTTGATTTGACGACTATTTGTCCATAAGTGACGTCTTCTGCTCTTTTCACTGCTGAGTAAACTGCAGCTGGATCATTCTCTGGAAGATGAAACACATTCATATTAACCAGTACTGTTAGTGTACTGTATTACATGTTACACTGTAATATAAATCAGAATATTAATACAACTATTATAGTGAATATATCATGTTTTCATGTAGCATTATCAGACTTAAAGACAAGATATAAGTCAACAGTTTGTATGTGAAACAGGAAACTGGACGACCACAGAGCTGCTCGCTGCTATAAGTACAAGTTTTACCTTTGACCACAAGGTACAAAACTCATTGTTCACACACATCTGGTCAAACTGTAGTATGAAACCAGCTTCAGAATACACTTACTGGAAACAACATGAGGAAGTTTTTTTCTGTGGTATTATATGCACAGTTTTACAAAATACTAAACTATAAACTCTATTAAAGACTTTAAGATGAATTCATGGAGGTTGTTGGGAGACTGTTCAGCTAAACCAGATTCTGTTCTAATAATTCAGACTCTGCTGGAGCTGAAATATTCGGTCATTTCCGACTTTCAACCTTAAATAAACCATTTCTGACTGGATAGTTTAAAATAACCACTTTGAGTAAAAGTACAACCTGACAGACTGAATTCAGGGTAAAATGTGTCTAGTGATGGTACATGGTATTCACTCAGTCACTGCTCCAAATATAACAGACACCCAATAGTCACTAATCATCAGTTTGCATCACTGACAGCTGTGGAGTTATTCTCACATCAACAGAAGTAGAGCTACAGTAGTAGTTTCTGTAGTAGTAGCTGTTGTGAAATAGACCAAATACAAGTAGTGAGTGCTAACTTTGATTAAAACAAGTTGTTCATAAGATGAACATTTGTAAAAAAACTAAGATAAAGTTGAAGGTAAAACATTGAAGTTAACTTAATGTAAGAAATCACATTACATAATCATGTCAATAACAATGTTTGAGTAAAATACAATAAAATGTTTACAGTTTAGTGTAAAGATCCTCATATTCAGATATATTAAAATATGCATATTTATAAAGCATGTAGATCATGTGCAGGACAAACTGTCTCCATCAGAAACAGGAAGCTGGACGACCATAAAGCTGCTAGCTTCTGTTCACTGATTCACCACAAAGCACAAAACACACTGAGAGCACATCACACTCTGTCATCAACCAGAAGAAACCAAACTGTTCTGTTGTTGACCCTAATTATCCTAAATGTCCCCATAATCCTAAATGTCCCCATAATCCTAAATGTCCCCACTTTGTAAACCCAGAGAGGTCCTCACAAAGATACAAGTTTAACTCTACTAACATCACATCTACAACACATTACCTCCACTCCGTCTGATTGGCTGCTGACTGATGTGATGTCATCTTCTCCAACTTGTAATTCAGCAGCTGATTAAAGTATCTTTCATAAGTTACAAATGAACATGAAACACAACAACTAAAGAGATTTCTTGCTGGTAATTTTCCTTTCACCTCAACACCATCAGAGGAGACTCTGAGCTGATCAGGAATTGTTCTGCTTCTATGGATGCGTCTCTCATCACTGTGCTTTTCCTGCTCTTTCTACTGCTGCCTGCCTCTGCAGGTAAGACGTGTGTGTGTGTGTGTGTGTGTGTGTGTGTGCGTGCGTGCGTGCGTGCGTGCGTGCGTGCGTGCGTGCGTGTGTGCGTGTGTGTGTGTGTGTGTGTGTGTGCGTGTGTGTGCGGTATTTCTGGTTTTGTTGGTTTTGGACATTCAGAGAATAATTCAGACCTGCTGTTGATGATCCAGATGTTCTTCAGCAGCTGCAAGAGAATGAAAACAGTCTAATTAATATTATAAGTTTCCTGCTCGATGCAGGAGGGTCCGTGTTCCTCACATATTCTGGTAGTTAGTAATATTAAAATAGTTGTAATAAGAGTAATAAGAACCCCTCACATTAGGCTACTCAAAGTTCATCATTAATGGAGATTAAACCCAAATATAACAGAGTTCTGGTAAATGGATGTTTTTATTTACTGCTCATTAAACACAAGCTGTCAGTTAGGTTCAGTCTCTGCGACATGAAGACAGTCAGACGTCACTGTAATACAACTGTACTCGTGACCATCAGTCACCTGACACGTGAACGCAGCCGATGTGACGTCATGACGTCATGACTGTCTCTTAATATACAGCTGAAGGAAATCGAAAGCGTTCAGCCAGTCAGCGGCAACAGACTGGCGACGTGACAAAATAATCCGAAATCAAGATCAACTTCCAAACTTAAACACTGTTATAGTGTATCTGGTCTGGAATTAATCAACTAATCGAGGTTTGTTCAAGAAACTAAGAAGAGAAGAAGAGAAAGATGTTTGCTTTAAAATCTACTTCATCCGTGTTTCTCTTCATATGTTTCCTGTTCTGTTCTGTCTCTGAAGGTAAGCTGTGTGATATTTATATTTACTGAACACTCTGTAACTCTGCTTCACTTCCTGTTACTGATCAATATTAAACTTACTGTTACTGATCAATATTAAACTTACTGTTACTGATTAATATTAAACTAACTGTTACTGATCAATATTAAACTTACTGTTACTGATCAATATTAAACTGACTGTTACTGATCAATATTAAACTTACTGTTACTGATCAATATTAAACTAACTGTTACTGATCAATATTAAACTTACTATTACTGATAAACAATACATTTACTGTGGTGGAAAAAAACATGTTTTATCTGTTCGCTGGCAGGTTTTTTTTTTTCCGGAGTCCGCACAGTAATGGCGTTATCATACACTCAGTTTGACTTCCTCAATATCAGGGTTAAGATTTTGTCAGCCACATCTTTGCTTTTCCTCTTTGATGTAATGAAACATAAAACATAGATTTATTTCTCTCATTGAGCCTAAATGTGATGTTTTACAGCCTCTACAGACTCATTCGAACCTCATTTGTTCTAAACTTTTATTAAAAACATGTTAGAGACTCATTCTGTTTGTGTACAAGATGATAAAATGGAACTCAACTCAAAAATGTCTCCAGCAGGATCTCTGATGTCAGCAGTGATTTGTGTTATTCTTGGTTTATATACTAAAGAACAATCTGTATCTATAGCAACCATAGAACAACCTGTATCTATAGCAACCATAGAACAACCTGTATCTATAGCAACCATAGAACAATCTGTATCTATAGCAACCATAGAACAATCTGATGGTCTGTCTGAGCTGATCAGGAACAGTTTCTGTCAGCTTGTGAAATCTACTCAGACTCTGTTTGAAGTAATACAACTGTACTGATAGGTTTTATAGATATTATAAATATATGGGAAACTTTCTGTTTTTACTGTCAGTCACAACAGCAGGGCGGACGTAACGTCATGACGTCAAGAGGAAAACGAAAGTATTCAGTCAGTCAGTGGCTGGAGCAACAAGACAAAATAATCAGAAATCAAAATTCACTTCTGTCGTGTTCAAATTTGAAGAAAGCGAAGCAGGCAATGTTTGAAAGTTCAAAGATCAAAGTGTTTATTTGACAAAGCAAAGAATAATACGCAGCTGCGGACTTAGTCTACTTCACTCGGAAGTTCTGTAGAAGAAGTTCTGAATATGCATTTTTAATTCCTTATATACCTTTGCAGTTTGGGTGATGTAATGTGTTACAACCCCATTGGCCCAATCCTGGATGCTTTTGTTCTTCTTTGGGGGTTTTCCATATCATAGGTGGTCATGTCATATGCTGTCTCAGGTCTGGGACCTGTCAAAGTAGATTATGTATCTGGAGTCACTTCCTCTAAATGGGTCCACAGCAGCTCTCGAACCTCCTGTGGAGCAGCTTAGGTGCATAAATTGTTCCGCTCTTGTCTCGTATTGTTTTGTTTTCTTCCTCCTTGTGGTGGCTGTCGTGGCCTTTTGTACTTTCAGAGAAGGGAAGATATACTCTCACTTCTGTCTCTTTAAGTTGAATTTAAGGTCTTAGCCTACTAGTGAACTTTTGAGTCTGCATCCCACAGCATCACTTCAAACCACAATGACCCCTCTGTCTGGCTCTGCATTATTTGATGAGATGTACAAAAACTTATTGGTGTTACATTATGTCTGATTAAAATTGATTAATAAAAGGATACAAAACCTCACACTTCCAAACGTACAACTCTTATCTGTTTAAAGCGTCGCTGGTCTGGAATTAATCAACAAATGAAGTTTGTTCAGGAAACTAAGAAAAGAAAATGTTAGTTTTAAAATCTACTTTATCCGTGTTTCTCACATGTTTCCTGTTCTGTTCTGTTTCTGAAGGTAAACTGTGTGATATTTATATTTACTAAAAACTCTGTAACTCTGCTTCACTTACTGTTATTGTTAAATGTTTAACTTACTGTGGCGGAAAAACAAGTTTCATCTGCTCGCTGGCAGCTTTCCAGACTCTGGCAGTGAGTCAGACACTGGGTTTGACTTCCTCATCGGTATCAGAGTTAATATGATGAGTCATTACAGAGGGTTTTTTTTAATTTTTTTATATTAGACAGCTGGCAAAGGTGAAGCCTTTCCTCGCACAGCAGCACTTTGAAACAGTAATCCATGCCTTTGTCACATGTCGGCTGGATTACTGTAATGCACTTTATTTTGGAGTCAATCAGTCCTCATCGCACGTCTCCAGTTGGTGCAAAATGCAGCCGCTCGACTCTTAACTGGAGTATGTAAGAGAGAGCACATTACTCCCATCCTGGCCTCCCTCCACTGGCTGCCTGTGCATTTTAGAGTCCATTTTAAGATTATTTTATTTGTTTTTAAATCTTTAAATGGTCTGGCGCCACTTTACCTCTCTGAGCTCCTTCACCCCCCCACGCTGCTGCTCGGTGCCTCAGGTCAGCTGATCTGCTTTCTTGGAGGTACCGAGGTCAAAGGCTCAGAGGGGACAGAGCATTTTCTGTTGTTGCTCCTAAATTGTGGAACGAGCTTCCTTTAAATACTAGACGAGCCTCCTCACTGTCCATTTTTAAAACTCGTCTTAAAACTCATTTTTATTCCTTGGCTTTCAACCCTGCATGAGACTCTGCTCCTGTTTTAGTGTTTTATGGTTTGTTTTTAGTTGTTTTATTGTTTTTAATTAGTTTTAAAAACAATAAACAATTATTTTAGTATTTATTTCTTGTTAATTGTTTTATGTTCCTGTGTTGTTTTATTTATTTGTGTACAGCACCTTGTTTCAGCTGTGGTTGTTTTAAAGTGCTTTATAAATAAAGTTGAGTTGAGTTGAGTTAACATGAGGAGATAAAGATCATAACCTGTTAGACTGAATATTCTTCACATAGTTCTCTGCAGACAAACATCAGGCTGCTGCTGTCTTCAGCTTCTTTTGGTTTAATGATGTTTGACATCGTCACAGAAGTGAAGAACACAGTTTATTTATTAGTTTGTTACCTTTTACCTCAGAGGTTTTTACAGTGTGTACAGTAATACATCATCCTGTACTCAGACTCTTTACTCAAAGAAAGAAAAACTACCTAAAACTATTTGAACAGAACTGAAGCAACAAGCAGAGCTACTCAATCATTAAAATACTGACAGATCAAAGTTAAATATGATCAAATACAATAAACACCCAGAGCTCTTTAACTTTTTAACTTCTTCATCAGAACTCAGTGAACTGACTTTACAGTAACATCACTACAACATTTCATTTTTACATTCTTACTGCATTAAGTTATATTTCAGTCATGTGTTAGTTTTAATGTGACAGTAAGTCAACAGTGTAATACCACAGGACTGTCAGTAGGTGGTGCTGTTGGTTTGTGTCGCAGCTGTTAAAGCTCAGCAGAACTCAGGCTGTCAACACTTTACTGATCATCACATCTACACTTACTGTCTTTAATCTAGATATCAATAAAACACATGCTGATTGGTGAAATGTGACAGTTGTAGGCATGATGTCACACAGCGGTCGTCATGGTGATCTGTCGTTCAATTATTATAAAACAATGAATTCTATTTTAAACAATATTCGGTTAATGTCTTAAAATATATAGATTTACGACTTTAATGAAAAAATAAAAAGTGAAGAATGTTAAAGCTGATTTTTCTCCTCTGGATGTTTTTTATTGTTCTTTAGAGCTACAGATACATCTGATAACAGCAAAACCTGGAGATGATGTCACTCTGCCATGTAAAGCTCCAAACAACGTCAACATAGTAATTGTTGAGTGGACCAGACCTAACCTTGATAGATACGTCTACTTGAAGATAGACGGGCACCTGATGACAGCAGACCAGGATCCATCTTATGTGAACCGGGTGCAGCTGAAGGACGATGAGATGAAGAACGGTGACCTGTCTCTGATTCTGGAGAACGTGAACAGCAACGATGAAGGAAGATACGAGTGTCGCTATAAAGGAGAGGGAGGAGCTGATCAGATGAAACTCATCAGCATCATCATCCTGAATGCTGAAGGTGAGTTTGTAGATGTGAGAAATGATAGTTACACATCTGGACAGGAGTATGATCACATGTTCACAGTTCCACATGTTTTGTTCTTCAGGCTTCAGGACATTGGGTCAGATACAAGAACATGTTCGTATTCTTAACTTAAACTTGTCTTTTTCATGAGGTGGACCTTTACCAGTATCACCAGGAAAAATGAAATAAAAAAACATAATTCAGAAAAGTAAGGCACATTTTGCCGGGCTATGATTGTACCTCGCTTTGATTTTATTCATATTTGACGTAGGCTATTAAACAAAGTAAATATTAATTCAGTGGCTATTTCAACATGTAGTAATTTAAACCCCCAACAGAAAGCTGCTTAACACATATGTCCTCTCATCTAATATCCTGCTTATGTTGCACTCTGGAAAACAGAGATAAATAATCACGCATCAAGTGATTCAGTGTTTCCTCAACCAGAGCTTTAGTGAAGTGAAGTCAAATCATATTTTACAACAATACTTTTGTTAAATCAGAGTACATCTGCACAATAATACATCTGCATACACTGTATAAGTATGTTTACAGCTCAATCATGTGATTAAATGCCTCTTGTCTTCAAACTGCTCATACATTTAACAATCTAAACCTGCAGTCTTTTTAATACACAAATTGCATTATACAACAACTGAATCTAAATTATTAATAAAATACAATACGGCATTTCTCACATATAATTAACAATTTCCTCATCAGCTCAGTATGAAAAGTAGCTCAGTGAACTCACACCCTTTCTTATACAAAAGTTGCTAATTAAACAAATAAACCTGAACAAATAAAGTAACTACATAAACAGGAGATAACTGTGCAAAATACATTCACTTATGTTATGTGCACATACACGTAAACAATGAAGGTGCTTGGTGTATTTATACAAGATGGCAGCAATCTCGCTCGCTCTTAGTTACTTTTAAATACCCAGTAAACATAGTTTTAACTTACTCAAATATCATATAAATGTTCTCCTCGCAGTCAAAATGTCTTATAACGTTATTGGATTCAGTGTTTCCTCAACCAGAGCTTTGAAGTGAGGAAAACATTGCGCGCAAAATCCCCCGTATGTGGGCGCAGACCAAAATAATCGATCCCAGGTTCTTACACATCTAGACCTCCTCCATGAAAGACAGAGATGAACAGATGAAATAAAAAAGAGATTATGTAACATTTTAACCCCTGCTTAGACATCTGATGAGTTTACAGTTTTAAGCCGTTTTTTTTAACCCATTTACAGTTTTTTAACTCATATTTATAGTGACTTTATGGTCTTTTTAATCATATCTCAGCACTTCTTTATGAATTGTTTATTTTAACTTATTGCAGCTTAATATACTATTACACTTTGATAGAGATTTTAATTATGCAGCCCATACATCAATGGGGAGAGTAGACAGGAGTCCAGGATGTCTTGTATTGAAAATGTTTATTTACTTGATCAAGGAGAAGTGAATGAATGATCAGTACATGTTATGTTCTGATGCTCCCTTCAATTCTGAAGTTTCTGACCTCCAGAGATAGACTTTAAACCACACAGATAGACTTTATACCACACAGATAGACTTTAAACCACACAGATAGACTTTATACCACACAGATAGACTTTATACCACACAGATAGACTTTATACCACACAGATAGACTTTATACCTCACAGATAGACTTTAAACCACACAGATAGACTTTATACCTCACAGATAGACTTTATACCACACAGATAGACTTTATACCACACAGATAGACTTTAAACCTCACAGATAGACTTTATACCACACAGATAGACTTTAAACCACACAGATAGACTTTAAACCTCACAGATAGACTTTAAACCTCACAGATAGACTTTATACCTCACAGATAGACTTTATACCTCACAGATAGACTTTAAACCACACAGATAGACTTTATACCTCACAGATAGACTTTAAACCACACAGATAGACTTTAAACCACACAGATAGACTTTATACCTCACAGATAGACTTTAAACCACACAGATAGACTTTATACCTCACAGATAGACTTTAAACCACACAGATAGACTTTAAACCACACAGATAGACTTTATACCACACAGATAGACTTTATACCTCACAGATAGACTTTATACCTCACAGATAGACTTTAAACCACACAGATAGACTTTAAACCACACAGATAGACTTTAAACCTCACAGATAGACTTTATACCACACAGATAGACTTTATACCTCACAGATAGACTTTATACCACACAGATAGACTTTAAACCACACAGATAAACTTTATACCACACAGATAGACTTTATACCACACAGATAGACTTTATACCACACAGATAGACTTTATACCTCACAGATAGACTTTATACCACACAGATAGACTTTAAACCTCACAGATAGACTTTATACCACACAGATAGACTTTATACCTCACAGATAGACTTTATACCACACAGATAGACTTTATACCTCACAGATAGACTTTATACCACACAGATAGACTTTAAACCACTCAGATAAACTTTAAAACCACCCAGATAGACTTTAAACCTCACAGATAGACTTTAAACCACACAGATAGACTTTATACCTCACAGATAGACTTTAATCCTCACAGATAGACTTTAAACCACACAGATAATGCCACAGGTTAAACCATGCCCAAATATGGGCAGATCCAACACATCTACAACATACAGAGTTTTATTCTACTGGTCTAAAGACAAAACATTGTTTAGACGACACTCACTTTATCCTCCATCCAACACTATATCAAACCTCTGACTCGTTACCTTTACCCTGTTCAGGGAAAACAGTCAAACACATATCTGACCTCGGTTGCTATAGCAACACTATCAGAATGCCTCCTGATTTCCCCAAAAGGAGCAGACTCACTGCTTACCACTATCTCAAGGGGAGACAGTGTCTAAACCCAACATTTGGCGTGACCTCGCTATGACCGCAAAGCCTAGTTTGACCCAGTGCATATTAATGATGGAAAATTCCCTAACACACTTAGTACATTAACATTTTACAGTATTTTAACACTTTTATTTAACACAATTTACTTATTATACATATTGGAGTCATTAATTTTAAGACTAAAATGTGAAGATGTGTACATGAATATTACTACAGTACTGAATATTAAATACTTCCTAAAAATTAGATTAACAAGAAGGCAGATATGGCCGGACAATGTTAAGAAATTATTGAGTGTAATGAACAGTGATACCGTTCTAACAGATATTCATCTCGGAATGAAAGCACATCCAATTGAGCCCTGAGTACATCTCCCAACATAAGGCATTGCGAAAATAATTCTGCCTCGATATCTATCGGATTGCGAAGAAACGGACAACCCATGTCTGTCAGCTTGCTGTCTGGCAGGTGGGAGGAGACAGGTAGAAACTCCGGGTTTCTTACAGAAAACCTGCCAGCGAGCATGTTATGTTCACAGAGTTTCAGTTACCATGGTGACTGACTCAGAGTTCCAGTTACCATGGTGACTGACTTAGAGTTCCAGTTACCATGGTGACTGACTCTGAGTTTCAGTTACCTCTCTTTCTGGAACGGATAACACGGAGTTTCCCTCATCTCAGGGTTAACTTACTCCGAGTTTTCACATAACCCGCTTTCTGGAAAAACCCCTGGGCTTCAAAACGGCAGATATAAACGTAATTTAACTGTATTTTACCTTTGGAAGAATTCCCCAGTCCTGCTAGTCCTGTTCTATGGAGCACAGCAATGAAAACATGTCAGTGCACCTAAAAATACCTGGATGTGTTGGTATGAGTGTCAGAGTGTGTAATTTATGTGTGTATTGAAAAATAAAAGTGTGTATGTGCAGATACAAATGGAGACTTTCTATTGACTTGCAGGTCTCCATTTATAACATTTTGTCTAAATTTCTCTCTCTCTCTCTCTCTCTCTCTCTCTCTCTCTCTCTCTCTCTCTCTCTCTCTCTCTCTCTCTCTCTCTCTCTCTCTCTCTCTCTCTCTCTCTCTCTCTCTCTCTCTCTCTCTCTCTCTCTCTCTCTCACACACATACACACACACGCACCTTCAAAGCTAAAAAATGTATAAAATAAATGTTCAGCACATTTGAAGTGTTAAATTTCATATTCTATGAGAGGATACATAAGTGAAAGTGGTTGTGTGTGTGTGAGAGAGAGAGTGTGTGTGTGTGTGTGTGTGTGTGTGTGTGTGTGTGTGTGTGTGTGTGTGTGTGTGTGTGTGTGTGTGTGTGTGTGTGTGTGTGTGTGTGTGTGAGAGAGTTTTTTCAATTTCAGACATAATGTTATAAATGGAGACCTGTAAGTCAATATAAAGTCTCCATTTGTATCTGCACATACACACATTTACATACACACACTCACACACACACATCAATTTTTCAATACATACACACACACATTACACACTCTGACACTCATACCAACACATCCAGGTCAAAATAGACAGAGCTCGGAGTTTCACTCCTTCACCTTTTTTAATTCTATAACTGATGGAGGCCATTGAGACAGTTTGGTTATTGTTCCAGTTTTCTCGGTGGTGCCCCATATTAATCATTAGAATGGATTATTCTTTAATTTCTTGTTAATAATGACTAATAATTATTTAGGATAATTATTAGTCATTATTAATAACCAAACGCATTCCTTTCTACTCTTACATGTATGGTTGCCTTGTAGCAAAGCTATCACCTACATTATAGTGGAGCTACTTCTTAGTGAGACCCTGATTCTCAAGATCTAACATCTACACACTGTATTATAGACCTGTTATAAGTGAATGATTAAAATTAAATATATATATATTAAAAACAAAGTCCTTGGATAATGTGATGCCATAAACATGAACACAGCCCAAATGATCAAGAAATAAAAACTGAAAAGCCAAAAATGTCCTTAAGGAGGCATAAGGGTTCATTTAAAGATGAAAGTATCACTGACTTTTGTTTTCTTTATTTTCTGTTTTTGTTCTTTCAGAGAAAACAGTGAAGTCTGGAGATGATGTCACTCTTCACTGTCAGAGTCCCAGAGATGAAGACATCACATCATTAAAGTGGATCAGACCTGACCTGAAGAAGAAGACAGAGGAGTACGTCTTCTTCTTCAGAGACGGCCGAACATATGAAGACTACCAGCATCCATCGTTTCATGGTCGAGTGCAGCTGATGGATCCACAGATGAAGAACGGAAACGTTTCAGTGATTCTGAAGAACGTCACCATCAACGACACTGGAACATACGAGTGTCAAGTTAAAGTGAGGAACACAAAGTCTGAGCTCATGAACACCATCAACCTGAAGGTTGAAGACTCAGGTGAGTTTGTACAGGTGAGACTGTAGAGGTGAAACATCATCTGACTGACAGCTGATAACTCAAACCTGTTTTACTGTTCTGCAGGTCAAACATCTGGAAACACCCAGAATGAAGGAGAGAAGCAGGAAGGAGACGAGGAGGAAGGAGACAAGGATGGAGGAAATCTTGGACTGAAAGTTGGACTGTCTGTTGCTGGGATTCTTCTTGTTGCTGCTGCTGTTGGTTTTGGTGGTTTTATTATGTTCATTATACAGCATCTCTGAACTCTTGATTCTTTCTGCAGCTTTTACAGCAGCTACATGGTCTGAATTAGAACTGAGTCTAAATGTCTAGAACTCAGTTCTTTCATCAGTACTTAAAGAAAGTGGAGAATGTGGTTTTAGTGTAATTAGTGATCCGGCTGCAGCTCCTCCTCTCATCACATCATTTATTCACAATGTGAGAACAGCACTGAACTGTGAAGACAATCAGACACAGCAGTCACACTGTGTCATTAACACTTCCTGTTTGTCATGTGACCCACACTGGCCCATAAAAAGCACTTTGATCTAATTCAATCATTTAGCCTAATAATATGTGTGATGTGGTTTTCCCATAAAAAATGATTATTATCACTTTAAAACCCTTAAATAATCCTTCTGCCTCATTAAAACCCAGAATCTATAATCATGTAAATACATTTAGATGTTTCCTCCTTCACTCTCAGTGTTTGTGATCTGCAGGCTTCAAACTGATACTGGACCATTATTGGCTCCAAACTGGTTGTGATGTCACAAATCCTGCTCATTGGTCCAGTTTTCTATCTTTAGGTCCAGTATTTATCATTAATACAGGAGGGAACACCAGCTCTTCCTCCTCCACCCGTCTCCCACCAAAGGCTCCAGATTTATTCTGTCTTTAAATAATATACATTTCTAAATGTTTCTTTAGTGATAACTTGTTTTTATATGTTTTTTATAATGTGAATGTTTTGACACATTAAAGTTTTTTTTTAAAGGCTTGTTTCCTTTCTATGAATTCAGTCTTTATGAATGTAGACAGTTTGGATTCTCTTCATTTTAAAGTATCTGAATGTCTGAACTTGAACCAGTTGCTGCTCAGCTGTGATTCACTGAGGACAGTTTGTCATTTGATCAGTTTCACTATTTACTGACACCAGTTATTAGTCTGTGCCTTCATTTAGCTGCTATGATAATGAGGCTTTATGCAGAATTACATTACATACAAACTGTGGAACACATTTATTTACATTTTTCTTTATGACCCAAATTCACACAGTTTGTAACATCTGCTTCAATTCATTCATATTTACATCTAAAACTATCTGATACTGTGATGTTTGTTCATATGACTCACTCAGTGCTGGACAGTAACTAAGTACATTTACTACTAAGTACTTTACTGTAGTACAGTTAGAGGTACTAGTACTTTACTGTAGTACAGTTTGAGGTACTTGTACTTTACTGTAGTACAGTTTGAGGTACTTGTACTTTACTGTAGTACAGTTTGAGGTACTAGTACTTTACTGTAGTACAGTTTGAGGTACTTGTACTTTACTGTAGTACAGTTTGAGGTACTAGTACTTTACTGTAGTACAGTTTGAGGTACTTGTACTTTACTGTAGTACAGTTTGAGGTACTTGTACTTTACTGTAGTACAGTTTGAGGTACTAGTACTTTACTGTAGTACAGTTTGAGGTACTTGTACTTTACTGTAGTACAGTTTGAGGTACTTGTACTTTACTGTAGTACAGTTTGAGGTACTAGTACTTTACTGTAGTACAGTTTGAGGTACTTGTACTTTACTGTAGTACAGTTTGAGGTACTAGTACTTTACTGTAGTACAGTTTGAGGTACTTGTACTTTACTGTAGTACAGTTTGAGGTACTTGTACTTTACTGTAGTACAGTTTGAGGTACTAGTACTTTACTGTAGTACAGTTTGAGGTACTTGTACTTTACTGTAGTACAGTTTGAGGTACTTGTACTTTACTGTAGTACAGTTTGAGGTACTTGTACTTTACTGTAGTACAGTTTGAGGTACTTTACTGTAGTATTTCCATGTGATGCTACTTTCTACTCCACTACATTTTACATTTATTTGATCAAACTGATAATATTTCCACAGACTGAAGAAACCTTAGAGACAGTCTACGAGTCATTATGTAACAGGAAGCTGAATAGTAAGTAAAAGTAAAAGTATTTTTTTCTTTTTAAAATGTTACAGAGTAGAAGTATAAATTAACATAAATTACAGTAGAAGTACCTAAAAGTTGTAATGAAATACAGTAAATATACTTTGATATTTTCCTCCAGTTGGTGACAAACATTACATCTTCTACAGTTTATTGTTGAAATATGTTTGAATGATCAGATGTCTGATTAATTTATAATAATGATCATTTATAAGTCAATTATAAGCAGTTCATTTAATGATTAACACAAAATAGTTTATTAATAATTCATACGTCATTAAACAGCTGTCATTATAAACCAGTAGTGTAATACCCAGTATGACCAGCAGGTGGCAGCAAATATTAAAGAGTGATTGATGAGCGCTTAGAACAACAGTGGGGGGTTGTTCCAGGTACTTTACTAACATCAATCAATCTGTTAATGATTACTTGTCAAAACATAACAAACATATATAAAGAATTGTAACTGCAATAAAAAATATTGTAATATCTCCTTATATTTATCTCATTAGTGACACTTTTCATGAACAATTTGCAGGTATTTAACTTTACATTTTTAGGATATTTTACTCAGATGAGGCAATTCTGTACAAATCATTGTTAATTTTATGTGCCAAACAGAGTTTCTTAGTCTACAGTGTTAATGCTGAATGATCACTCAGACAATGAGTTTATCTGGTATTATTATGTCACATTATCTGTTTCAGCCTCCGTCCGCTGGGGGCGCTACAGCTCTCTGCAGTTCCGCCTTCTCACTCTGTTCACTGACAGGAAATACAGTCTGTTGTGTAATATAGTGTGGCTGCCTGTAGGTGTTGAGCCTTGTTTTCATTCAGGAAAAGGAAATATCTGAACATGTTTAAACTGTAAAGAGGAGGTTGAATTATTAATGTGATTTATTCCAAATGTTTGTGTTTTTACGGAAAAGTGATGTTAGCCTCTTCCTCCCTCAGCTTCTGGTTTTAAAATGACCCGAAATGAATAAAATACATCTCTGCATCTACCAAGTTTATATGAATAATCTTAGTATCATAATAAAGGTAACACTTGTGAGATTGAAAGGTCACAACCTTCAGTAAGAAGCGTCTTTGGGTAAATCTGCGTCAGTACTACACTTCAACCACTAGATGGCGACATAGACAGTGTGTTCACATTGATGGCTGGATGGAGCCTGACTGCAATAATCTGGACTGTAGTTATTGTTAACAGCAGGTGTGAGGTTCACTTCATTTATAACAGCTCTGGTTATTCTTACAAGTCTTATGGATTTATATGTTGAAGGGAGAAGGTTATAATATAGTTTAATGTATAAATTAATATCTCTTAATGCTGTCTAGTTATATAATGTTAAAGGAAGCTGTGTGTTCAGACTCAATTTAAATAACATGCACGTCTGTTAAAGGGGTGAATCTATGGAACAAACTTGAGGATGAATTAAAAATGTTGAAATAAATCAGTATGATGAAGAAAATGCTCAAAAATAATGAATTGAATAAGCACAAAAATGTGGTCCAACATCCATTATATGTTATCTTTTGGCGCTTTTCCACTACACAGTTCCAGCACGACTCGACTCGTCTCGGCTTTTTTTGCGTCTCCATCAGGGATAGTACCTGGTACCTGGTACTTTTTTAGTACCTGCTCTGCCGAGGTTCCAAGCGAGCCGAGCCGATACTAAATGTATGTAAACGTCAACAGACTGCCGGCCACTGATTGGTCAGAGAGTCACTGGACGAGTCATGAGCCGTCCCACACAAGAATCAAACCCGGCATTTTAAATACCAACAACAGCGTTACAGAGATCGGTTTCTCTTCTCTTGCTTTGTGTGAGACAGAAAGCCTCATACAGCAGCAAGTACACCATCGCCTCCATGTCCTCCATTGTTTATGTGTTATGTGTCGCATATAAAACGAAGTCACGGCTGGTACCGTACCGAGCCGAGTTGAGTCGTGCTGGAACTGTGTAGTGGAAAAGCGCCATTTGGTTAACAGATGATTCCAGTTATTTATTTTATTTATTTATCTGAAGGGTCGGCATCATTACTGTACTTTATTAGTACATTGTTGTTGGAGAAAGTTGAGTCTGATCTAAGAAGTTTTGACTTCAGTCGACATCTTTGAGGATTTGTTGTCAGTTTTTGTTAAATCTGTTTTTCAGTCTGAGTTTCACTTTTATAACATTTACATATTTCTTGGCAGCAGAAGACTCAAAATAATCTACACGTGTACCTGCTGCACACATTTACTGCACATCTACACTCACAGATCAGTTTATTAGGAACACCTCTGCAATCTAACGCAACACAACAGCTCTGCCATTAATTTTACTTTCTCAAAGCTTATATATGTTCAGGTTTTGTTTCCTAATATTTTATCCATCCAGTAACATGAAGGGGGCAAAATATTAGGGACACCTTTCAATATAAGACACTCCAGTACACCTCCACCCACTATGACCATTATGACCATTATTACCTGTGGTGTTAGATTGTAAAGGTGTTCCTAATAAAGTGCTTGCTGAGTGTAACAGTGTATCCATGGAGATCTTTATTTAAGAGAAGATGAAACAAGTGAAAAGATATTCATAAACCTTACTGAAGTTTTTTACATTTCACTGTTTATTCACTAAATGAATCTGTTTGTTTATCTGTTGCTGCATGAGTGTAATTTAGTGAATACAACATGAACTATATAAACTATATAAATGAATGTACTACTGTCTGAGGGGCTCTGGAGACCAGTAACAGGCCAGCTGGGCGTCAGTGGTTGGACTGGTGTGAAGGTGTGGAGGTCTACCTCAGTGAAGAGTAGACAACCTCTGGCTCTAATGGAGACACTGAACACACACAGTTCAAACAATATGAGACACAGTTGTAGAAAAAACAAGTCTTTTCCAACATCTACTGATGGTAACTACAGTTGGGTTGAGGTCAGGGAAGATCTTGGTAACAGTTCATCTAAAGACAAAGTTTCACTGCAGGTCTGTGATGAGATGTGAACTCTGGACCTGAATTCATGAAGCTTCTCAGAGCAGGAAATCTCTCCTAACTGGACAATAATTCACACATTTCTGGTCCTAGTTTTAGGAGAAGGATTAACTCAGGAAATCACTCCTGCTGATATTTAGCAGCTGCTGAGATGTTTCAATGTTTGATGACAATAAAATCATGAAAAGATCCTTTAGTCCAGTGGTTCCCAACCTAGGGGTGGGGCCCCTCCAAAGGGTCAGCAGATAAATGTGAGGGGTGGTGAGATGATTAATGGGAGAGGAAAGAAGAAACTAAGTTCTGGTACACAAATGTGTTTTTGGTTTATACATACTATTATGTTGTTACTTGCTTGTACATATAGAACCTACACTTTCACAATAAAATGGTGCTATATTCTGCATTTAGAATTTCAGTATTGTTTTTTTGGAAAATTAAAACACATCATCATATTTTGTCCTCTGCAGGTCACAGAGCTGTAAAACAGTGTTGAAGCTTCATAATTGACTCTCTGTCCGACTCTGAAGGGTTTTTAGTGTGAGAATCATTTTCAGCTCAGTTCCTGGAAGCGTTTCTGAGAATCTCGATGAATAAAGATCCAGATCTCATCACACATCAACCCACCAACTCTGACCGCCACACCGCTGCTTTCCACCTCGCTACGTAAACACTACTTCCTGTGTCGTCTGTAGATGCTGGTGTTTGTCTTATTAGTTAGAGGTGAACTGTCCAACATGAACAATACAAGTGACAGAAAGCATGTAATATAAATTCATATGTTGTTCATACAGCAGAAATAGTTGATGTATAACTTCTGCTTCCACTATAGTTGTAACTGATTGTCTTAAATGATAACAGTTAGAAGAATGAGCCTTAAAATTATATCTGGTAATTCACAAAAAATATGCCAACATTTCATTTCAAAAGTATTTGTTAATAGTTGTGTAACTAGAGTCTATTTTTAACCCGAAACTAGAACTGGTTTAGAGGTATTTAGTATGTGGTCAGACTATGGTTAGCTTACCTTAGCATAAAGACTGGAAACAGAGGGAAACAGTTAGCCTGACTCTGTTCAAGGTGCAGAAATAAAGACAGAAGAGCAGCTTTACCTCTCTTCCTGTTTGATTTGACGACTATTTGTCCATAAGTGACGTCTTCTGTTGTTTTCACCGCTGAGTAAACTGCAGCTGGATCATTCTCTGGAAGATAAAACACATTCATATTTACCAGTACTGTCAGCATACATTTAAAATACATCAGAATATTTAGAAGTTTCATGTAGCATTATATTCAGATTTAAGAGCCACTACAAAGCAGATGGTTTATTTTCTATCTTCCTAACACAACTTCTTTGAAAATGACCAAGTGTAAGTGGAAAGTTTTGATGTGAAACAGGAAACTGGACGACCTCAGAGCTGCTCGCTGCTATTAAAACACGTTTGCACTTTAACCACAAGGTACAAAACAAACCCATTGTCACCCATCAATCACACCGTAGTGAGAAACCTCAGCAGCAGCATACTTCACTTCACTGGAATCAACAACAAGAAGTGGTTTTATATGCAGTGTTAAGATATATTAGTTAATATTCATTTCTACCAATAAAAGTCAATATTACATTAATTTATAGTCATTTCTACCAATAAGACGCCTAGTTATATTAGTTTATATCCTAACCACAAACTCATGCTAAGATTTTCTTTTTAATTATCCTTTTTTTCCCTCTTTGTATAATTTTTAATCTCTGTTGTTCAAAAACTGGAAAAACCACTCCATTGAGCCAATCCGCTGTACTGGGTGATATATTCCTTAATTAACTGCTAAATACATTACTGATAGTACTACTGATGGAAGTATACTAATAAATATCGACGGCTACCACTGCAGTACACAAATACTATTCAGACTTATTTATGCCACTGCAATTAATAATTATACTACTTTTGTTGAGTTTTATAAAAGAACATAATACAATATAATAAATTATAACAGTAAAGTTTTTGAAGTACAATTTACAGTTTGACAGTTATTTCTTCTTAACACCACTGCTGCTGACACATTGATTTATGTGGGTGTTTTGTTTTGTTGTTTTTTTACCACAGAGCTACGAACATTTATAAAAAGAAGCTGTTCACCACAAGAGAAACATGTCGATTTGTCAGCACGTCACACAAATTATAAGATTTTTAACTTTAAAAATGTGTATTAGTGTAAATCCTAAGATGCATGAATTGAGTGTATGGGTGTTTGTTAATGTGCACATGTATGTATGAACTGTTTAGAGTTTGTTTTGCAGACTTTGCTCTGCAGGACCAACTGTCTGTATCAGAAACAGGAAGCTGGACGACCACAAAGCTGCTTCTGTTAACTGATTCACCAGAAAGCACAAAACACACCGACAGCACCTCACACTCATCAACCCAAACAGACCCAAAGGAAGATCAAAGGAAATGAAATATGTTTTATCATGAAAACATATTAAAGGTTCATGTAAATGTAATATTAAAAGGTTGATGGTAATGTACATCAATGTATGAAAATGTAAAAAGATAAAAATGTGATTGTAAAATATTAAACTACTGATGAGGTTATATCAGTTTTTAACCTTCGTGTCGTCCTCCCGGGTCAAATTGACCCCTTCTTTCCTCCCTTCCTTCCCTCCTTCCTCCCTTCTTCCTTCCTCCCTTCCTTCCCTCTTCCATCCTTCCTTCCTTTCCTCCCTTCCTTCCCTCCTTCCTCCCTTAATTCCCTCCTTTCCTTCCTTCTTCCTTCCTCCCTTCCTTCCTCCCTCCTTTCCTTCCTTCCTTCTTCCTCCCTTACTTCCTTCTTCCTCCCTTCACTTCCTTCTTTCCATCCTTCTTCCTCCCTTCACTTCCTTCTTTCCTTCCTTCTTCCTCCCTTCACTTCCTTCTTCCTCCCTTCCTTCCTTCCTTGACTCGAGGACAACAGGAGGGTTAATGGAACAAAAAAGCTCCCAGGATTCACTAATCACTATAACCAAAAATATAAATTTGATGCAGCTTACACTATATTTAATTCTAAATGATTGGTCAGCACACATTCATAAGATACACACAGATACAGGTTGACAACATAGCAGCAGGATATAGACAGATTGTTATTTAACACATTACCTCTATTCTGTCTGATCGGCTGTTGTTGGTGACGCAATATTTTGATGTCACTGTACGTGATGTCGTCTTCTCCAACTTCTAATTCAGCAGCTGCAATGAAAAACAATAATATGATAACATAAGAATCTTAATGTAAATTTGTAAATATTTTAATAGGAAGTGAAATATTTAGTGTAAATCTGTCCGACCTTCATGTTTCCTCTGAACACATCGTCTCACCAGTAGAACCAGTAGAACCAGTGAAACCAGACCACAGACAGGTGGAACAGACCACAGCACAGAGAGATGAGGAGAGGAGGATGATGAAGGAGGAGATGTGGAGGGGAGGGGAGGTGGAGATGTGGTGGGGGGTTTCTCTAAAAGGAAGCAAAGCTAATTATTAAAAGCTCATATATTTATAAATGGACACATTCACTCATTTCAATGAAAGTACGACGATTACTGAGATTGATGCAGTTTGTTAGAACCATATTGTTCATTCATGTTGTTTATTTGTTTTTCAGGTTTTGAAGCTGAATTCAAACCTGCACATAAACACATAATATGTATAAAGACTATCTTCCTCACCTGTGACAGAGATCCAGCTGGATGGAGACTCTCCATGACTGCTGATGTAACACTTGTAGAAGCCTTCATCAGACTTGGAAACATGGTGGATGGTCATGTGACCTGCAGGCTCAGTCCTGATGAGGGAGCCATCTTTATAGAAATCAGCTGGGAGGTCGGAGGTCTTTGTTTTACAGTGCAGAGTGACATCATCTCCCTCCATCACAGGGAGGACAGGACTCTGCAGGATCACTGATCCACCTCAACACAGAGACAAACTACAGCATTTCATCATTTACACTCAGCTTCATCAATACTAACTCCACAGTCTGATCTTACCAGTGACAGTGATGTTGATGCTGTTACTGGTTGCTCCCTCTCTGGACTCACACCAGTAAACTCCACTGTCTGTGGGAAGGGTTACAATGATGTTACAGGAGGAACCAGTTGATTCTCCCCAGTCATCACACTCCTTCCTGGTGTCTCTGGTTGTGTTCCTCCTCAGCTTCCATCCAGCAGAGCTGTCGTCCTCCTCACAGCTCAGAGAGACAAACTGACCTTTAAACATCTGAGAGCTGCTGGGACTCACAGTCAGAAAGGCTGAGAGGGCTGAAATGACAAACTGGTGATCATTCACATTTTTGTCAAAACAGCTCACAAAGTCTCAGAAAAAAGTCATTTTGACCAAACGTAAATGTAAATCAAGCTTTATGTATAGAACACTTTTCACAAACAGGGTTACAAAGTGCTTCACAGTTACAAAAAAGACAATAAAAAGCATTTGGATAAACAATCACCACAAACAAGCAAAAATCAAGCTTTCCAACTCTGTCAGACTTCCAGCTCTGTGCTCAGCTCTAACTTTCCTCTCAGGGTGTCTCAGACAGAATCAGTGACTTTCAGACTGTGATAGAAGAAGTTTACTAACCTCGGTTTGTTGTGCAGCACAGCAGTGAGCTCAGAACTGAAGAGAAATGACACAAAGAGCTCAACTTTAGAAACCATAGAAACCCAGACTCATTCCGGACCAAAGCTCTGATCACATATTAACCTTTAGTTAAAGTGAAATGGAGGTAATGTAATTATAAGTGTAGCACATTTTCTAATTCAGTCCACAGTATCAGGAACATTTGGAGACATTTTCTGGACTAGACTTGACCCTTACTTCTGTCGGACGGTGGTTTGGAGTTATTATCCTAACGTCTACTGCCTTAGAGAGTGTGTGGATCATGAGGTATGTAGATGAGCTAAAGAAAGGGTTAATCCTCTCATATAAAGCTGTGTTCCTAATCTTTAGAGAAAGGACTGAACAACATGCTTTCTCTCCAAAAAAACAATATAATTGTGTTTTTGTATTTAGCTTCAATGTGTCAAACCAGCTCAGAGAAAAAAGGGCCGTTGTGTGTTTTTACAACTGCCTCAACAATCAACAATGTTTAATGGGTTTTTATGTCCATCTGTGTTTTTTGAGCAATGCAAACATTTCCATGACAGAAACCATCTGGATCACCATCCTTTAAGTTATTGTTGACCTTTTTCTCATTGCAGCTAAATTATGTTTTTGCCACCACATTAGCAGAAATGTACCTGCCAGAAACTGTGAGCAGTCAGGTGATTGGTTCACAGTGCCCATGGGTTTTAGCTGCCTGTGAGGTCATTAGTTCAAGTCCACGGCGGGACTGTGCTTGTTTATATACGTAATTTAAATAACAAGAGCACATTTCTCCTTCCTACCTTCCTACCCGCTGCAATACAACTGTACAATGCCTCACTTACATAAATGCACCCTGACTGTAACTACTTTACATGCACTTTACCTATGTATTTATTGTGCCTTTACATGCACTTTTATCTATATACCATTGTGCTTTTATACTGGGTTCTAGCAATGCTGAGGGTGGGAGGGTGTGTTTTTGTGTTTTTATATTCTTAGGTATTTTGTGTGATTTCTATGTTTGTTGTCTTTGTGCCATGTATTGCTGCTTGGACATTTTAAATTTCCCCTCGGGGATTAATAAAGTAAAATCTATCTAATCTATCTACATTTACACCATTCTCAGAATACCACAACATCACTCTGACTGTCCAAGATAGAAAAATTGCAGCTATTGATTTAATTTAATCCTGCTGACTCAAACAAATACTTTGGGTTAAATGTTGAAAATTAATCTTGAACAAAAGCCTGTCAGTTCAGTTATTTACGGCCCAGTTTCCTCTGAAAGCACCTCGACACTTTCAACAACACAGCAGACATGTTTTTAAAAAAAAAGTTAATGAAACACACAAACACAAACATTATACTTACAGAGCAGAGACTGCAGAGAGGTTTCCATCATTTTCCTGCTCAATGATTTGTGTTCAACAACAACTTACATTTCAACCACATAAAGCCCGCCCTCTTCCTCTTCTGCTGGTACTGAGACACTGAAATAATACTGCAGCTTAATATAACAGAGAAAAGGTAGAAATCATGTCACACATAAAACTATCTATAAATGATATTTAAAAAACTCTGTATAACTGTGTAACTGTTAAAACATCTGTATATGTGTCTGTAATGGATATGGACCATTTAAATCAGGGATGTCCAAACTACTTCATAAAAGGTTTGTGTGTCTGCAGGACTTCATTCCAACCAAGCAGGAGCACACCAGACTCGACTCATTTAATCAACTGATCTCAGTCTTCAGACAGTTGATTGGTTGAATTGACCGGTTGGAACAAAAACCTGCAGGTACACAGCCCTTTATGGAATAGTTTAGATATGCCGGATTTCAATGATTGAGAGACTTGTGATTTTTCTTGTACTGCCAACTGACTCCCATTAAAATAAAGCTTGATTTCTCTCTTGAAACACTGAGTCAGCCATGTTTTACAACAGGGTTCAAATTACCCTGAAAGCTAACTTTGAGGTTTTAGATTTAGATTTTCTGAACATTAAGGTTCCTGAAATAAATAATAATAGTAAAAATGTGTCACTGTTGTGTTTATTCACTCATTACATCCCAGTTCCTGAATAATTGTGTGATGGTATGCTCAAATAACCATGGTTACGACACCACGTTCAAGTAGTAAATAGTGTCTCTGTTGTTTTTCACAGTAACCATGCAGCTGTCCATGAATGTGACATATAAAAGATGGCTCACCTGAAAGCCACAGAGTAATTCAAACCCTGTTTTTAAGTAAGATATGTGGTCTCAATCTATACATTCAGGCCCTTTAATAAGTGTACTGGCAGTCATGTATTATTTTTAGTAGAGATGATAACAAATATAGCCTCATCCATAACTTAAAAAAGGCTTTTTAACTTTTTATTTATAGTTCACCTTGTTGACCACTAGGTGATGCGTGTGGTAAACATGCTGGGCTGTAAATAAACAGTATAATATATTATAGTGATATAATAAACACTATCAGGACAAACTGATAAATGTCACCTATGCTGACCACAACATGAAGGTTTCTGTCTGAACAGTGTTGACAGTTGGACGTCCTGATCTGCAGCTCAGGTCACACTGATGCTGGTTCTCATGCATGTGGTCCAGCTGAAGGGAAATAAAGAGCAACATGAGTGTCTGTCAGCGTCTGTGTTTTTAACCACAAAAACATGATCTATAACACTACCCTTCCTTCATAGGTCTTGTGTTTTTGAGCCCTTTGTTTAGCTGATTGAGAGACCAATGAGACAAAACCTTACAATTATGCATTTATTTATTGAGGAAAATCATCCAATGTTACGTATTTGTATGTAGCAAAAGGATGTGAACCTCTGGGATTATCAATTAATTTGAAGGGGAACTTAGAGTCAGGTGTTTTAATCGATGGGATAACAGTCATGTGTGAGTCTGGGAGGCCGTGCTTTACTGAAAGAAGAGAAATTGAGGTCTTTTTTTATCACAGTCTGAGCTTCACAACACTGGTTTGTTAGAACCAGTGTTGTTAGATGAAGAGTTGATGATGCTCACCAGGCTGGAAAGAGTTACAAAACCATTTCTACAGAGTTTTAACTTCAGCAGATTGTAACAGACTCTCTTTAAAAGGCCTAAAACGTTCTATTCAGGAAGACTTTCCCTCTTAACTATTATTTTCTTTATGTTGTGTGTGGTTAGTTTTAATGCTGTAGTAGATTCAGTTTGGTTCCAAACATGAGATTTGTTGACAAGAAGAAAAATATAGAAAATCACCAGAATGATTCTTTTAAGCCCTAAAAGTGCTGACTGCAGTCTTGAAATAGTAGTACTGGTGAAGTACCAGTAATACCAGTATAGGTACAGTACATCTGTTTCTGTATTGAAATACAATGTTTATGTGTCTAGTTTAAGTAGTGAGGAGATGTGAAGGGCTTCTTCTTCTTCACTGACATCTTGTGTCTTATAAGTGAAACTGCCTCTGTTACGCTACAACATGAAAACAGGCCCAAGCAGCCACAAGGACAAACCAAGCTCAATGTGACATAAAGTGGGTGTATGCTACAATTTTAAATGAGGTAAGTTAAGTCAGTGGAGTGGTGCATTAAAACTTAAGCACTGACTCGGGTAGCAGTTTTCTCCCATGCCGCTTCTCTCTCCTGGAATACCCCCCAGGTGTTTCCAAATGGCTGAGACGATAATTCACCTCAGGCCAAACTCTTTATCATCAACACGTGTAAGCAACTAGGAGTCAAACAAAAACTGAATTATGACTGATAATCTATCATAAAAACAAACCAGGACCTTTATCCCCACCCTACTGGCAGCGAGTCAACAGACCTTGACTGGGAGGATCTCTTTAAAAGCTGCTCTATGAAACACTCTCTCACACTTGCAAAGCAGCTTCACAGGATCCAAGGAGAAAACTTCAATTCAAATGGGAATTGGTAAGTCAAATAAAATCTGGGATTGATTGACCAAATTAAATGTAGTATTCCTTTAACACACGTTTTTGTTGTTGTTTGTTTGTTTTTTTTAGCTGTTTTCTCCTTGTTTACCTTGTGAATGGGAGCTGTTGAGAGCCATGTCTGTGTCACTCAACACTGTGCTGTTCCTGTTCATTTGTGAACTGCTGTCTGCCTCCGCTGGTAAGATGCTCTTGTGAATGTATGTGTGAAGTGTGTACAGGTGTATGTGAAGTGTGTACAGGTGTGTGTGTGTATGTGTATGTGAAGTGTGTACAGGGGTATGTGTTCTCATAGGTGAGCAATAACTGAGTCACACTCATTTGGATATTTCTGTTAATTGTTTTTTAGGTCCTCAGCTTCACCAGGTAACAGCACAGCCTGGACAGACTGTCACTCTGTCATGTGAAGCTCCAAACAGTGTGATCATAGCAGCTGTCGAGTGGACCAGACCCGACCTCCAGAAGTATGTCTACTTCCAGCGTGGCAGACGCCCCCTGACACAAGACCAGGATCCATCTTATGTCGACCGGGTGCAGCTGATCGGTCGGATGGAGGATGGTGACCTGTCTCTGATTCTGAAGAACGTGACCAGCAACGACAAAGGAACATACGAGTGTCGCTATAAGCAGATTGAAAGGGGACGCTGGAGGAGAGCTGCTGCTATTAACAATAAACCTGCCAGCGTCTTTGAGCTGCATGTTGAAGGTGAGTTTGTTGATGTGAGAAATGGATTCTGTTCTAATTTTCAGTCATCATATACAGTTTGAGTATTTTTACATCAGTATAGAAAGAACTGTGAGGGAAATAAAACCCTTCAACATAAAAATGTGTAACTGTCCAAATACTTCTGGACTGTACCTGACAGCTGATACCTCACACCTGTTTCTGCTCTGCAGGTCCAACAGATGGAAGCTCAAAGTCTGGAGATTCTGGAGTAATTCTGCCAGTTACACTGATCGTCCTCACTGCTCTTATTAGTCTTGTTGGTCTCGCTGGTCTTGCTGGTCTTGTGATCTACAAGAAGCGTAAAGCACGTTCAGAGAATAAATCAGACCTGCCTGTTGATGATCCAGATGTTCTTCAGCAGCTGCAAGAGAATGAAACGGGTCAGAAACACATCACTCTTAACACAGCTGACATTCAGGTATAAAAAACAGAAATAGAAACTGAATAATGTCATTCAAAAGTCTATTTTAAAAAGTTATTTCAGTTATGTTCAGGGCCATAAGTACCCACCCAGCATGTCCATGTGGGCCAAATAAGGGTTAAATTTGGGTTGCAATATGGGCCCCACCTTCAGCCCCTGGTAGGGTCTCCCATGGCAGATTGGTCCCAGGTGATGAGTGACACTAAGAGATCCAAGAGAAGTGACTATTAAGTTACTATTGAGCCCTGAACCAAACCCTCAGCTGATTGGTCAGATTCTTCAGAGTCTAGTTTAAAACATTTAAAAAAACAGAAAACAGCTCTATTGTCCACCAATGTGTTGATGAACTGTCCGTCTGACAATGACGGAGCTTTGTTCATCCCAAAGAGAAAAATCATTGAGACAAAATGTAAAAGAAACAAAACTTAAAAAAGGACGAGAGACAAGAAATGCAGCTCAAATTGTTTTATAGCAGAATAAATGACATCCACCAAGTCCTTCACATTAAAAGGAGCATAACAATGTAAAAAAGAAAGAAAGAACATTAACGTAATAAAACATGGAAAATAAAAATAGTAAGAATAATAAAATAATAAAAAACGTAAATATGAAAAGTGCAGTGTGATGTTTTATAAGTAATGATAAAAAGGTATTGAATTAAAAAAAATAATTAAACAGCAAAACTTCATATTGTTCACAATGAATTTCAATGCTCAACTGTTTGAATGTATTATGACTGATGTAAATATCTATTTTATATAGATAATAAATAATAATATTCTCTTAAAACAGTTTGTCTTCTCTTTTATTTACATACATTAATATGACTCAAAACATTCAGATAATTCTGCAGGTGAAGTTTTTACACATTTGTTCTGCAGAAATTTTCTTCACATTGTTTGTTAAAGTTCTCCATGGACAAAAAGGTCATATTTCATAATAACTGAATATATATGTTCATTCTTATATGTAGTTTTATAATGTGACAGGATTCAGGTGGTAAGTTTCTTTTCTGCAGAAGCGAATCCAGAAAATGATTTCTCAGAATCTCTCTGAGCCGTTGACCCATGTATCCATATCTTATCTTACCTGTAAATAAAACTGAGACAACACAGCTATTCATTATTTCCAGGACAAGGTGCAGTTTGAACCTTTATATCTAGTGATAAATCATAATCAAAGGCGGTTTTTGTTGACTTTTGAATGTCATACAGAAACTAAACATGGTTTATGGTCTTTACCTGTAACTGGGAAGTTTACTGGCCTCTCCACCATCTGAGTATCATATTACCAGTATTAGAGTCATAATACCCCTGTGATGAAGTCATATGATGATGTACAGTCCATAAAAGTAAAACAGAAGAGGAGACAATGGTCAGTCTGGTGTTAAGGTCCAACACACAGATCCTGTTTGACACTCAGCAGAGATATTTCCTGTTTCAGCTGCTTTAACATGTGACTCTTTATAATAATCACAGTTTTAAACAACTGCTAAAAACTTTCAGTCTCCTCTCGACTGTCATTTAGGAGCTTTCTATCATCACTGTATCCCAAATCTACTACACACTCATTGAGAGCAGTTGTTGTGTCTGTAGTGAACTGTTGGTGAACACTAATGTCCCACAATGCAATGTGCAGCACGAACACATTTAACTAAACCATGTTGGCAGAGCCTCCACAGATGGTTATCAAATTATATTAACATTGTGCTCTGAATGAGGTCCAAGGTTCAGTTTTATTGCTGTTGTACAACACAGGGTTGCACAGTGAAAAGCAACGTTGCACACACACAAAATGTATTGAGTCATATTGAAATACTTTAAACTATCAATCAAATAGAACAAAGTGTATAAAGAGTAGCACTAAAGGAAGAAATAGAAGAAAAAGCATTTAAAATTAGATCTACATATAAATTGTAGATAGATATTTAAAGGGGTAGGACAAAGCTGATGGTTTATAATGTGCATAAGAAGCTCAAAAGTAGCAGTTGCAGGTTGGTTCTAGTTTACTATGAAACTAAAGCAGAATACTGTGATGTGATGTATTTACTGTGCAGAATGAGTCTGGATCTGTGTCTTTCTCAGAGGAACCATCATTGATTAGTTTGCTAGTTACTGATCAATACTTCCTGTATCAGAACATTCTGATCAAACTTAAAGTATTTAATTGGTCTAGAGCTGCATGGATTCTGTGTTGTGTCTCTTTCTCTGTGATCAGTCGCTGTGGATCATTGAAACTCTATTTATCATGTCAACATCATGTTTGATGTGCCACCTGCTGACGGTTTAGTGTCATGACAGTCATGTTGTGTTTACTGTGTGAATAACAAGAATCCCATCAGTGTATCGTATCATAACTTTGATAAGAATAAACTTGATTTTAAAGGATATGTCTGGTGATGTTCTATATTTGTCTTCATGTTTGGATCCAAACCAACAATGAACTGATCTACTAACAAGTATTGTATATGTATCAAAGTCTGATATGTCTTATTCCTCCATTGTTGTCCAAAAACTATTAAAAACACATCAGTGAGTCACATCGCTGCACTGAGTGACATGTTCCTTCATTGTGAAGAGTTTGGTAATGTTAGTTTTTTTAGAAATGGCTCCAAAGACTAATAACTGATCATGTTTTCTGACTCTGAGTAGTTCTGTTTTAGGCAGACACCACTGACCATGTGCAGTAACGTTGCTCTGCTGCTTCACTGGCTTGATGTGCTACAGATCGATAGATAGATGTAAACTTTATTGATCCCCTTGGGGAAATTTAGGGTCCAGCAGCTTAATACACAAAGACATCAAAGAACAATATACTAAAAACATTAAATACAAAATAATAAATACTATATAAGAAGAAAAACTAAATACTAAAATAAGAACAACAAGGTCTGAGGATGAGGCTGTGTGATAAAGTGCAGAAATAAAATCAGATCACAACCTTTTGAACATAAAATCAACAATTCTAAAATACAGAAAACAACATTAATCAGCCTTTCTGGACCAAAGTTAACATATATATCAAACTCTACATGAATGCAGACCATGTTATCTACTGTAAGATGAACATGTGACCTGACCACTTATATCTGAGGGTGACATCAGTGATGCATTTCAGCAGCCAAAGGGCGATACCGACCAAGCAGTAGTCAATGCAATGCACCAAGCAGTGTATGTGTCTCTTAAGCCATTCCAGAGACGTGAAGTCAGTTTTATTCACCGATGCTTAGTGTGGAAGTAAATAAAATACCAGTAGTTGTCGATGGAGTAGGGCGGCGTGCGACTGTCCTCTTGTGTTGTTTTGGCAGATCTCGACAACAGATGTGAATCAAATTCGGGGAAGTCCTTGTCAAAGGAAAGATGGTTTTAAAACACAAGTGTCGAAAAGATATATAGCCTTAAACCGGATAAAAACGAGGTGGAAAGTAGGTTTTCAGGTAGAGTTTTTGGCGGGTACACAAAGACGCCGGCGCATAGCAATGACGTCACTGTACCACCAGTATGTTTACTGGCTGTTATATAAATAATAATATATGAACTATAGACTTATATAAGTGTATATGTCTATGAAATAAACTAGCTGCTACTGTCAGGCTGTGTATAGCACTTCTTCTTCTCTCGTCATTTTCACAACTCGTCTCTTACTGGCTCTACAGCACCACCTGGTGGCGGAATTTATACAACGCTTTACTCATGAATTGACCACCTGCAATGTAAATTTGTTTGTTTGTAAAAATGTCCACAAATACTTAATAGCAGGCTGTTGTTCAATATTAATTTTCAGTATTTAAATCAAAACACAAACACAGGTTCTACTTCCTGTGCAGAGACTGCAGAGAGGTTTCCATCATTTTCCTGTTTTATTATGTTTCTGTCAGCATGTAAAATCCGTCCTCTTCCTCTTCTGCTGCTACTGACACGCTGCTGTAACACTGCTGCTGGTTTCAAATCATTAAAAACTATGATAAATAATAATAATGAAATATATTTTAAAAAGCAAGAATGATTAAATTTAATCATAATAATATATTTTTAATAATAATTGATTCAACCAACATGTAAAAGCACATTGACTTGTTCTAAAAAGCACAGTAAAATGAATTTAATGGATCCTCAAACAACACAGTGGTGACTCAAAGTGGAGGAAAATCAGCCCATATATTAAATCCATGACAAAGGACTGAGGCTAATAGGCTGAGAGTCAGGCTGGAGGATAACTACATGAGAAACAGGTTTGGAGCTAGCAGGTGAGCAACAACTTCAAGGTGCTGGAAGCTCAGCACATGAATGTTGCTGGACGGGCAGTAGGGGGCGTAGTGGAACCAGGCAAGGAGAATAAGGTGAAGGACAGGCAGGCAGAGTACATTACATTAAAACTAGGACTGTCTATGATTAATATTTCTTTAATTGCGATTTATCACTGAATATCAATATTTACCAGTGTTTCTTGATTGGGAATCAAAAGAAAGTTACTTTACTTTGACTTTTAGATTTATTTCAAATAGAAAATCACACTTAGAAATTGTGGTTTATTTAGTAGTGTGACTAATTTAGCTTTTTGCATCAGTAGGCTACCATACAAAATGAGGTACTCTAGATCAGTGGTTCCCAACCTTTTTTCCTTGAAGCCCCCCATGCTTATGTCTAAAATGAGGGGCCACTGAATGGTTTAATGAATATGACAAATGTTACAGTACATCAAGCTCATAATACTTATGTAGAAAGATTTTTCATGCAGGACGTTTACTTGTAATTAAGTATTTTTACATTGTTGTATTAATACTTTTACTACAGTGAAGGATCAGAATACTTCCACATCTGTATTACTGCAGCTGGAGATGACTGTGGTCTGGAACAATAAGACAATAAGATCAATATGAATCAATGTTTAGTCTGTCTGATTTTTCATTGATCATGTTGATTTTTAGGACTGTAATTCACATCAAACCAAACTAAATGTGTATTTTCTTCTTTGCATCAGCTGCAGAAATGTTTCCACGTGTTAAATATTATGAAATCAGATGTTTGAAACTGTTTAATGTTTTGTGTCAGAAGGCCAAAATACTGGAAATGGTTTATACTGTATGTCAAAGTAGATCTGAATGTTTTGGATGTAAAATCTTTCAGTGTGTAGACATTTTTAATAATGAGTTTATAGATGTGAAGTTTATTACAGTAAAAAGACAGAGGAGAGATGTGTGAATATATTTATTTATCGTTTCGGTCTTTATTGTTATCATTATTTGTTTCCTACTGGACCAATATGGAAATTAATTATTATTAAACTGAAGTTATGACACAAACAGTAAAAGTAAACCTAATTATTTAGTGAGTGTGTGGAGGCGTGTGCAGCAGGGCGGTTCACACAGCCTGATGTAGCACCGCCCTGCTGAACTAACCCACAAAAGAGACTTCCTGCTGGCAATTTTTCATTCAGTCTCAACATCATCAGAGGAGAGAGGATCAATCCAGATTTAAGTTGTGTATCAATAATAATCTTTATTGGTGCTCAATTTAATTCAGATTTTTTCTCTCTCCTCTGAGAGGAGAACTGAGTCACAAACTGTTTCTGTCAGTTCATGAAATATTCTGCTGGTGGGCTGTACAACTAAACTGGATTTAATTTGAGGACTTCTGTGCAGAGTTTATTTGAGAAAATATTACAACAGAGAAAAGAAGAAACAACAGATTCTGGATCTATGGCTGCGTCACTCAACACTATGCTGTTCCTGTTCTTCTGTCTACTGCAGTCTGCCTCTGCAGGTAAGATGTTCATGTGTGTGTGTTTTGAATTAGAGGTGAACAATAACTGAATCAGCTTCTTTCCCCTCTGTACTGTCTGTATTTAGTGGCATATATTTTTTATTTGATGAATATGTTCTTGATTAGTTCTTAATGTTAACTCTGTGTAATATCTCAGAAATAATTAACATAGTTCTCTCCTCTGGTAGTGCAATTGACATTTTGTTCAAACCTTGGAAGTACAGCCTTCAGGTTGACATAACTGAAGTCACCAGCCACTATGAAAGGCCTGTCTGGATATGCGGGCCTGCATAGATTCTACTTTCTGCGCAGACTAAATTCCTTTAAAGTTGACAAGATTTTGATGGTTTTATTTTATAAATCCTTTATTGAGTCCATTTTTAATGTTTTGCTTAATCTCGTTTTATGGAAACTTGTCAGTAAAAAACAAAAATCGAAGAAAAAAAAGAAGCCAGCAAGATAATTGGCATGCAGCAGCTCTCTCTTTCAGAGATCTTTGACAGGCTTGTTTTACAGAAAGCACGGTCATTCTTGTCCAGCTCTGATCATCCACTTTTGGAGGAATTCATTCCTCTGCCGTCTGGACGGAGATTTAGGCCTCGAGCACGAACAAACAGGTGCAATCAATGCAGTTAACTTGTAAAACCCATAATCGCATTGCTCATGTGGCAAGACTTTTCTGACATTTCTATTCTTATTCCGATTGTGATTGTTCTTATCAAGTTTGGTTGTGCTATATGCTGAGATGTTTGTTATGTCATTGTTTATTTATTTATTTGTGTTTTTTTTTTTTTGCTGTCACTGCAAACCAAGTTTCCCCTCAAGGGACAATAAAGCTCTGAACTGAACTGAACTAATCTTTTATTCATCCTTCAGAAGTTAGAAATGACTCACAGAATGTGCAAATATAAGAGTTCAGTTCACCTGTATTAATAATAACAGCAGATTCTGTATTTATGAGCAGTTTGAAATGACAAACATGACATTTTATACCAATACTGAACATTCACTTGTTTTACTTTTAATGATGAAAAATAAAAAGTGAAGAATTTTAAAGCTGATTTTTCTCCTCTGGATGTTTTTTATTGTTCTTTAGAGCCACCGATAAAAGAGGTAACAGTACATCATGGAGATGATGCCACTCTGTCATGTGAAGCTCCAAACAACGTCAACATAGCAATAGTTGAGTGGACCAGACCTGACCATAACAGATCTAACCCTGACAAACACGTTTACTTGAAGATAGACGGGCGCCTGAACACAGCAGACCAGGATCCATCTTATGTGAACCGGGTGCAGCTGAAGGACGATGAGATGAAGAACGGTGAACTGTCTCTGATTCTGAAGAACGTGAACAACAACGACGAAGGAGCATATGTGTGTCGCTATAAGGAGAGAGGAGAACGCTGGGAGAGACCTTGTCAGATTAAACTAATTATCCTGAATGTTGAAGGTGAGTTTGTGGATGTGAGAAATGATAGTTACACATCTGGACAGGAGTATGATCACATGTTCACAGTTCCACATGTTTTGTTCTTCAGGCTTCAGCACATTGACTTGTAAATAAAATAATGGATACCACATTAAAGTCTCAGCTTTAATGTGACTATTTTTACATCAGTATAGAAAGAACTGTGAGGGAAATAAAACCCTTTAACACTAAAATGTGGAACTGTCCAAATACTTCTGGACTGTACCTGACCGCTGATACCTCACACCTGTTTCTGCTCTGTGGGTTCAACAGATGGAGACTCAAAGGGTGGAAAACACTCAGAGGATGGAAAAGACAAGCATCAACATCTTGGAGTAATTCTGTCGGTTACTCTGATTGCTCTTGTTGTTTCTGGTCTTGTTGGTTTTGTGATCTACAAGAATCTTAAAGGACGTTCAGAGAAGAAGCCAGTTCTGCCTGTTCATGATCCAGATGTTCTTCAGCAGCTGCAAGAGAATGAAAACAGTCAGAAAAACATCACTAATAACATCTCTGACACTCAGGTGTAAAAACTCCACTGAAATTCAATACTGTATCTACTACAACTATCAGGTGAAACTATTAAGAAAAGTAATGTTAGAAATCTTTCTCAGTTATTTTGGGTTCATTTTGAGGTTCAGGTGTGACTTCTTATTTAACCTCTCCTTGGATTGACACCTTATCGTGGTGGAGGGTTTGAGTGCTCAGAGGATCGTGGGATCTTTACTGTCTGGAGCGTTTGGCTCCTGGTAGGTTCTACCATGGCAGATTGGTCCCATGTGATGAGTGAGACTAAGAGCAATCCATAAGAAGATTGGTCAGATTCTTCTTTTTAAAATAGAAAAACAGAAAACAGCTCTATTGTCCACAAATGTGTTGATGAACTGTCCGTCTGACAATGACGGAGCTTTCTTCATCCCAAAGAGAAAAATCATCCAAATGTAAAAGAAACTAAACTTTAAAAAGACAAAACTGAAATTTTGTAATGAGATTAATAATAAATAATGTTAGTTAAACGACACTTTTTAAAAGAAGCTAAAAATTACCAGAAAAACACAAAAACCTGAACTAAAGTAGATCCAGTAATAAGAAGCAGTGGGGTTAATGCATGAAAGGAATAAACTAAAAAATGTTTCTGCTTTTTTCTGATTGAAATCAGAAAGCTTGTTTTAGTCATGTAAATGTTCTGTACTTATATAGTAGCCTTTCTAGTCTTTGCAACCACTCAAAGCGCTTTACGTTACATCTCATTCATACACTGATGGCAGGAGCTACCATGCAGGGTACCAACCTGCTCATCAGGAGGAAGTTAACCATTCATTCTCATTCACACACCGTTGGCATAGCAGGGTTCAGTGTCTTGCCCAAGGACACATCGTACCGCCAATCTTCCAATTGGAGGACGACCGCTCTACCTCCTGAACCACAGCCGCCCCATAGTCAGTAAAACTTTATTTAACTCAGGTTACAAAGTGTTTTACATCGAGATCGACTCACAAAGAAAAAGATAAAAACACATGAAAACAAACAGCTGACGATTTAAAACACGTAGAAAAAGAAATGAAATATAAATGTAGATTTTTATCAGTAATAAAACTCAGCTGTTAATGTTTTATTTAAAATATCCTGAAAACAAACAAACAGTGTGGAGCTTCTTCATAGTTTGATTCTCAGCTCGTCCTGTTGATGTTTCAACATGTAAAACACTGAACTATAAATATCTCTATGTGGGTTAAAAAAGAAAGTTTCTTTGTAGAAACGTGTTTATAAATTAGTTAAATTTAATGAACATTGTGGATAAATTTCCATAGATTTGTTGTGTTGGGTCCAAATCTGAATTAAAGAATGAAATAAGTTCCATCTATTATTGTGTTTGTGTGTTTATTTATTTTACCTTTCCAGCAACTGCATATTTTATGTCTTCCTGGGTTAAATAGTTCTCATGTTTTAATACAAATCTTTATTATTAATGAATTGCAATAAATTACTAATGATCCATTTTAGATTTTTTCTAAAATTTCAAAAACAATGATCCTGTTGGTTCACATCTTATCTAACCTGCAAAAAAACCTGTTCAAACAAGTTCAAAACAAAAGAGTATTTGAGTAGGTCATGTTTGGAGTAGTAGAAGAGCACAATATGAATACAGAGCTGTGCTTAACTATGAAATGTGCAGAATATTTCTTTAACATCTGACAGTATAAACATGAAAGAAAAGGACAGAAACATGATATGTCTCCTTTTCACTGTAAACTTCAGCAGACACATTTAATATATAGTTTAAATATGTTTTAATTATAATGTACACAGTATAACAGTCAGTCATTGTGTCCTCAGAGTGAAAACAGGGACTTCATGGTGGCTTGTCCAGTATATAACAGAGGTTCATATAATAGAGCTGTTTTATATCAGGACAGCTGTCTGGTTCTCTCTCAACAACTAGAGAAACAAAATGGAGGAGCAGGAGAGGAACGTGGTTTGAAGCTTCTGTTTTTTTATGTAAAATACCAAAGTTCAGATGAAGCTCTGAACTGAACTCAATACTTTATAAATATGATGCAGTTATGATGCATTATTCATAGCAGTGAACACGATTCTAAATACTATCGATTGAATCTCATCAAGAGAAGAAGAAAAACAGAGTTGTAGTCAACTTCACTTGTTGTTTACTGACCGACCGACCGACTGACTGACTGTGTGTCTCTCTCAGAGGAGCCATCTTTGTTTCAGGTTTTCCTCCTGATCAATAACTGTATCAGAAGATTCTGATCAGACTTCATCTCTGTTCTGTTGGTGCAGAGAGTCTCTCTGATTGGTCGATGTGGATCATGGAAACTTTATCAGGTTATTTATTTATCGTGTCATCAGTTTTTAATGTCACTTATTTATGTTTCAGTATCATGATGATCTTCAGGTGACTCAGGTTTACATGCAAAGAAGAAAAATCCCATCAGTGTCATTTTACAACTTTGTAAGTGGACATTTTTACATATTAATCAGCCTTTCTGAACCAGAGCTTACATGCATGACAAACTCAACATGAATGCAGACCATGTTACCTACTGTATGCTGAAAATGTGACCTGACCAGTTAAATCTTTAGACCTCAGTGATGCATTACAGCAACAGAACATCAGACTGAGAATAGCAACACATTCTCTTCTCTTCCTGTAAGTTGGGTTTTACTCAAAACGCAACAGAAAGTTGAACACAGAGGCCCCAAAAAGTCCAATATCTGCTCTGACAGCTGCTTCTTCCAAGTGTAAAGCAACTATTATTCTCTTCAATAATTCATTTTGTTTATTTATTATTTATATTTCCATTGAGATTATAAAATCCTGACCAATACAGACAGACAGCAACTTAACGTCTCAGACAAACATTAAAACAACATCCTGAAACTTAATCAAAGCATCATTTGAATTACAAGCATGGAGGCAAATTATTGGCTCTCAGTTTGAATATCTGGCCTCGTCTGTCCTGAGAGAGTAATTATCTCTCTGGGTGTTCTGTGTCATTTCACTTCCTGGTGACTGAGGTTAAAGCTTCCCTGAATGTTGAAGAATAGTTTAAAGCACATTTTAAACATTTTAATAATGAGAAATAAAAGCAGGAAGAGAGAGAGAGCATCAGCTCTGTAACTGCAACCACAGAGACATTCAGATGGAACGTTTTTAACATTTAGGGTAGATTACAGTAATGTTGCATATGAATACAATACATGATATCACACCTTATATCATTATGAAAGATGTTTCCTTCTTAAATCAGAAGAACATTTTTGGATATTGAACTCAAAAGTTTCAAAATGTGTGGATTGTGGGATACTGGTTTTATGGCTTAGAAATACTTTTACTTATACAAAGTGTTTATTTCTGAAGTCACAGTTGATTTTTTATATGAAATAACTGAAAGTTATGATGAACCTCTGACTGTGTTTCTCTGTACTCACACTGTACTAAATATGATCCATATCTGCTGTGAACATGTTTCAGCTTCTGTTTTGTGTCTGTGGTTTCAGGTCACATGACAACGCAAAAGTGTCCTTTTTCACACATTTCACACTCAGTATCAGATTAACTATCATGTTGGTTTGCACATACAAGGAATTTGCTCCTGTGGGTAGATAACTATATACACAGAATGAAGAAATCCTAAATAATATTTAAAAAAATGTACAATGGAAGAAAAATGTAAAATATATTGAGAATCGTATATATTTAATAGAAGAGAATGAGATGGATGTAAACGATACATGCAGTGTGTATTTTTATATATAAAAAAAAATAATAATAATAATAGTACAGATGATTGATAAAAGATTGTCTGCTGAGAAGAATTTCCACTCGACTGTCATTTAGGAGTTTTCTAAAATCACTGTGTCCCAAATCAAAAATCTACTGAACTGATTCAGAGCAGCTGTTCATTAAAAGCTGACAGCTATAGTTGGCTTCACATGATGTATACTGACTGCAGGCTGAACACTGATGAGTCATATTTACTGTGCATAATGAGTCTGGATTCAGGAAACAGTGTGAGTCATTTTCAGAGGAACCGTCTCTGATCAGGTCATTTGTTTTTTTTCTCATTGTGGGCTTCGTTGTTATGTGGGGTAGCAGAACAGGTCAAACCAGTTGCAGACACAGGAAGTGGAGGTAGACATTTTTATTGCTGAGCACAGAGGAGACAGGCTGCAGGTTAAGAAGCTGGAGCTGGTAGCTGAGAGTTAGAAACTGAGACTGGAGCAGTTAGGGGCCAAGGAAGCAGGTCGCTGTATTATTTACTGCTGCAACTACTCTAATGCTTGATTGTATTTGGATGAAAACATCTGTCAAATGACAAAATGCAGATGTAACCTATGTATAAAATGTAAATGTTTGTGGATAAATAAGGTCATAGAAGGGTTATTAAACAGTTATTAAACAGGTTGTGCCCCATCAGCAGCAGAGAGATTACTTCTGTTTTAGTCTTTATACCCGAATATAAAAATATACCCGATGCATGCATATGTTTGCTCGACGTATTGTATATTTGTGTTCACATACCGAAGACGAACAAGTGTGATATGGAAACTTGAAACCTCTGGTGAAAAAACTTTTAATCTCGTTAGCTCTTTAAAACTTTAGTATTGTCTTTGTCACAAGGTGAATTTAAAATGAAAAATTAAGATAAAGATGAAAATATATTTTCTAAAGAAAAAAGACAAGAATGTTTAGAGTTTAAGAAAAATAAATGTACAAAATGTCCCATGTTGGATGTAATGGGTTAGTGTGGGGGTTGGGTGGTGAAGTGGTGACACCTGCTGGACTTATATTGATTTAGTACAAATGAGTCAGAATATAAATGAACTTCTTTTTTGATTTGATTAGTTATTTAACATCATTAAAACACAGAAACTGGTTTATTATTGTTGGAAGAAAAGAGCTTAAAGGTTTCTGACACTTGTAGAGGCCTTCATCAGACTTGGAAACATGGTGGATGGTCATGTGACCTGCAGGCTCAGTCCTGATGAGGGAGCCATCTTTATAGAAACTAGCTGGGAGGTTGGAGGTCTTTGTTTTACAGTGCAGAGTGACATCATCTCCCTCCATCAGAGGACAGGACTCTGCAGGATCACTGATCCACCTCAACACAGAGACAAACTACAGCATTTCATCATTTACACTCAGCTTCATCAATACTAACTCCACAGTCTGATCTTACCAGTGACAGTGATGCTGATGCTGTTACTGGTTGCTCCCTCTCTGGACTCACACCAGTAAATTCCACTGTCCAGTGTGATGATGTGGCTAATTTCAAAGGAGGGTCAAGCTGGTTCTCCCCAGTCGTCACACTACCCAGTGCTTTGTTCATTTTAGGATACTCCAATGACTTCATGGGTCTATTAGATGCTCGGTCACGTCATGATATGAGACCAACACACGACCATCAAGTCATCAGTCACCACAAGTCGTCAAATCCTCCCACTTCCTTTGTGTTGCTGAGGCCTGTGTGGTTTTCTCGCCAGCAGATGGAATAAATAAACCATCAGAGGGTTTATTAAACCATCAAAACACACATGATCTAAAAGAAAACCTGATTGATCAGACCAGACCACCTCCTTCCACTCGCTCCATGGTCCAGTTCTGACGGTTGTGTCCTTTGGAGGAGCTTTCAGTGGAGGACAGTGGTCATCATGGACACTCCGACCAGTCTGCAGCTACACAGCCTCATAAACAACAAGTTGTGATGCTCTGTGTGTTCTTACACCTGTTAATCATAGCCGACATTCACTTTTCAGCAGTTTGTGGGAGAGTAGCTCCTCTGAGGGATCAGATCAGATGATAGAGACGCCCATTACCCTGTCACAGGCTCAGGTCACAGGTCCCTCCTTAGATCACTTCTGGTAGTTACTGACCACTGCATACCAGGAAGACCCCACAATACCTGCTGTTTTGGAGATGCTCTGATCCAGATCATCTAGCCATCTCAGTTTGTCCCTTGTCAGAGTCATTCAGATCCTTACATTTGCCCATTTTATCTTCTTCTACATATTGTCTAATTTGCTACCTATGTATCCCACCACTTAACAGCTGCCATTTTAACAAGATATTTAATGTCATTCACTTTGCTTGTCAGTGTTTTGAATGATCAGTGTGTGTGTGTAATGATTTTTTGACATACTCTGTAAAGGTTTTGCATGCAGTCATCATACAGTCCAGTTATAATGGAGATAATGATACGTAGCATGTTGCATTGGGATATGAGTTGCATTCACATTTGAGCATCAGTGTAAAGGCTAGTAGGCATCTGTCATGTGTATATAGTCTCAGCTGTTTTTGTTGTCTATGTGTGTTGAGCCTTTGGGAGGAGGCGGCATTGTAAAAGTTGTTACCATGGTGCCACTCTGTTCATGTTGGTAGTGCCCTGAGGCACTGATTTACATCACAGGGTAGGATGTTATCAGGTAGCTGAAAGGTGAACAGCAGGTGAACAAGCAGCATTTGCCTATAAGGGAGACGGAGACAGGTCAGACCTTTATGGTTAATATACTGAAGTATATTAAACTTAATTATTACCTGCCTTGAAATGTTTCACCCAGCAGAGCCTGAACTGAAGGTTAAAAATGATTAGAGATGTGTCTTCATCATTGTACCGTTGAGGACTAAACCCTTAATGGGGTCTGGAGACTGGTAAAGGTAAAGGAGTGGAGATCTGATGGATGTGGACTACTGGCTCTGATCACAGGAGGTAAGATTACATAAATATGTCAGCAGCAGAGAAAGAAGAGTTTTAACAATCTGCAAAAAAGATTTTAGTTTTAAACTAGTTCAAATCGTCCAGAAACAGGTTTATTATCAAGTAGCTTTATGTTGTTAGGCAGGACAGTCAAAAATATAAACAAAACTAAGTAATCCTAAATAACATTAAAAGAAGGAAGAAAAAATAATATTAAAAAAAATTACAATAAAAATATTTACAATACATTTAAATGGACAAGAATACAATAAAATGTACAGAACATTGACCAGAAGTGTTCAAACATTCATTATTTTAATGTTGAGCTTAACAGACAGGTTTTAGACCAGAGCCAATGGAAAGTGCTGCGATACTTTATACAGTCCTAAAACTTCAAAAATGGTGGCTAAGTGCGTGCATTTTACGTCTTTTACGTTTGACGTGATGCGTCAGCAACGTACGAGCTAAAGGCTAACTTAATCTTCTGCTATGGCCGCAATGTACCGGTTCACGGTTTTCACTTTATTCATGTGGACATCTATTGCTGCAGGTATGTTCTGTTTGTGTGTTTGTGTGTATATATGTGTGTGTGTTTGTGTGTATACTGTATGTATGTGTGTGTGATGGGTATTTTTGACACCGAGACGATCTAGCCACATGGCGTCCAAATGGCGTCCACGTTGCCGATTCTTCTTTTACTTGAATTCAACTTTAATTCATATTTATTAGTATAGAGACGGGTATATATGTGTGTATTTACTTACTTTTAAAGCTCTGCTGCTCGTATTTTAGGGCTGAGCTACTTTATTGGCAGAAATGAGGAAGCCTTCAAATGTCTTTGTTACTCTTTTCTTCAGTCCTATGAACTCAGAGTCAGTGTGTAATATCTTAACCTGCATGTCTTGATTTTTGTGTGATTTATATCTGGCTGTTTCAGTGTCTAAAACAAGGCTTTGCGTTTGGTTTTGACTTTAAGACAAGATAAGATATTCCTTTATTTGTCCCACAATGGGGAAATTTGCATTGTGACATCAGCAAGTAGACAGTAAATAGAATATAAGAGCAGCAATAAGAAAAGAATAAAGAACAATAAATAATAAGTACAAAAAAACTATAAGAACAATAATAGTAAGAAATATGTAGTAAAATAATTTTAATTATTATTGTAATATACCAGATATTCTGATTGCACACATTAAAGTGAAATAATTCACATTGAAATGACTAGTATTGTCCGTATACATGAAATACTAATATTTCTAAAATCAAAAGTCTGAAAAACAAAGCTTAAGTTCCTTTTTTGTATCACATTCATGAACAAATAATGAAATAACAAGTCATTTTTGATTTTGAATTCTCAAATGAACGAATGATACACAGACATTTTGTGGTTAGTGTGTATAGTTTTGTAAAAAATATAAAGAAAGAATAATTTTTTGGCTGGAGAGTAAAAAAATGTAGTTATATTGGGATGTTACATTTAATTTAATGAACATTTTCTCCAATTTCACAGTGAAAAAGTTGTTTAATAAACATCACGTGTGAGCAACAATTACAAGTTAGCAAACAACACCTCACCCCTGAAATTGAAACATAATAACTGTTGTTAGTTTTGTCCATAACAATCGTCTCCTGTTCATATTTGTCTGACATTGACAGTTTATATTTAGTGATTAATTTCATTTAAAAGAATGAAAGAATCACTAACTTTTGTTTCCTTTTGTTCTCTGAATTTTCGGTTTCTGTTGAAATCTTTCAGATATAACAGTGAAGTCTGGAGATGATGTCCCTCTGCCATGTCAGGGTCCCAGAGATGCAAACATCACACTGTTAGAGTGGAACAGATCGGACCTGAAGGCAGATGATTACGTCTTCTTATATAGAAATGGCCGACCAAATAAAAACTACCAGCATCCATCTTTTCATGGTCGAGTGCAGCTGCAGGATCCACAGATAAAGAACAGAAACGTTTCTGTGATTCTGAAGAATGTCACCATCAATGATACTGGAACATACAAGTGTCAAGTTTCAGTCAGGGGCAAAGAGCCTGATGTCATCAACATCATCTTCCTGAAGGTTGAAGACTCAGGTGAGTCTGATGTGCAGCTGCTTCATCACAGATCAGGTGTTTGTTGGTCAGACTGTGTAGAAAACAGGTTTGAGTCAGTTTGAGTCATGTGATCAGAGTTCAGTAAATAATGTCTGACATGAGTTTGAAGAGTTCTTCAGTCATCACCTTCCTGACAGCTGATAGCTAACACCTGTTTCTGCTCTGCAGGTCAAACATCTGGAGGAGACGAGGATGGAAACATGAGAGGACGTGTTGGACTGACTGGTGTGATTGTTGCTGCTGCTGCTGTTGTTTTCATCCTCATGATCTACAGAAGAGAAAGGAACCATTTACCCCCCCTCCATCAGCTGAGCAGTGGGTCTGAACTTTAAGGGGTTCCTGGGAGCTGTGTTGTCTGTGGCCTCCAGCTGCTGGTAGGGTCTCTCATGGCAAAGTGGTCCCAGGTGATGAGTCACACTAAGAGTGATTAACATGCTCAGTAGGCTTTAAAATGTAACTGCAAACACTGCACCTGTTCTGACACAACTTGATTCATTTTTACTATAATATATATAATATGTGATCATTGTGTGTTAGCCCTGCGATGCACTAGTGAACCCCGCCTCTCGCCCAATGACAGCTGGGATTGGCTCCAGCCCCCCCGCAACCCTCTAGAGAGGATAAGCTGTTTGGAAAATTAATGAATGAGTTTCTGATCTAACTTCATTCGTTGATGAAGTCCAGACTAGTAAACTAGAACTAATGTTACACATGAAGCAGACTATGAATGAATGAACTGAGCAAACCCATAAACTGAAAATAGATAAAACTGCTCAGTTTACACATTAATAATAATAACATTTCAAACATTAGTGAGATTTGGTTTTATAGTTTAACTCGTACGTCAGCATTTCAAATATTCAATATTCGTATTTTCTGTTTATTGTTATTGATCCAAAACATTTCCACACAGAGCTTCATAAGTTCAGTAGAGGTGATCTCTGCAGATGTTTGCTTCACTTTCTGTTGTTTCTGTTGTGATGTTACATTAATGCTCTGAATGTGAGTCAAACTCAGAAAACTTTATTGTTCAGACAAAACAAAAACATTTCATTTTTACACACATGAAGGTCAAGACGAAAAGGTCGAGTTTTGCTAACGTTAGCCAACACATTTCTATAAAAATACACATTTGAATATTAATTTCAGCATTCAATTATTATCTTTTTACAGTTTGAATTATATCAAATACTGAAATTCATTTCAACAGTCCCAGTACATACATCTATTTAATTACTTCTTGTTTTAAACGAGGTCCATATTAACATGTATACAGTCATCATACATGTTGACAGTTACAGTTCATCATGTTATTCAGTGTTAAACTGAGAGTTGAAGCAGTGATTGAATAGAAAAGTGATACATACATTTTTAGCTGGATTGTATTTACAACTGTCCAGCTGTGAAGAGTTTCACACATTTTACAGTATTGATTGTTTGGATTGTTGTTTGCTGTTTTGAATATGTTCATGTGCTTTTTTTATATAAGTTAAGTATTTTTAAATATTTGCTGGATTCAGGTTGTTTCTCTTCCTGTTGAAATAAATCTAAACGTTATTGACCAGGATCTGTTGCTGTCGTTCATCCTGCTGTTTAATCACAGCTGGAATCAAAGCAGTTCAACCAGAAATAGAGAAACTAAAACAGTCATGTGATCACACAGAGAGCTTAATGAGAAACTTGTGGTTTAAATCCATCAGTTTGGAATCAGGTGTTACCAGATTAGGACCTTTCCTGTAACTCTGATTACTGTTAAAATCAGGATATCAGGTGATGAGCAGGTGATTTGACATGTAAATATTAAAAGTGCTTCTGTGAAGCCTTTACAACGTTCTTTGTTTCTGTATAAATATGACCTACAATGTGATTTGAAGTCCTAAAACTAGACAAAGGGAACCCAATTGAACAAACCAGACAAAACATTAAATGTATTTGTTTATTTATTGAGGAAAGTAATTACATCCTCACAAACTTTCAAGCAGCACTGTATGTTTGTTTGTTGCTTTTCTCTGTCACAGCAGCAGTGAGTCATGATTCAGTGTCCAGGATCCTGAACCGCATCACTGCTATCACATGACTCACAAAGTTATGAGTCAGTAAATATAAATCTCACACAGATAACCACCAGCACAACCCAGTAGAAACAGTTCCTTATTTCATTTAAAATAATTTAATTTAAGATTTATGAATACTTTTATTTTCATGCTACTTTCTGGTTCACCAAACTTTGTTTATTTGAAGATATTTGGTTGATTTATGTGCCTGTCAAGATTATTTAATATTTATTTGTTATTGGCCAAATCACACAGCCAATTACACACAGGTCAGGAAACGTGAGAACAAACACAGATGAGGAAGCGAACATCATGAAGCAGACTATGAATGAATGAACTGAGCAAACTCAGGGCTGCATAAACTGAAAATAGATAAAAGTGCTCAGTTTACACATTAATAATGATAACATTTCAATCAGGAGAGACCAGAGAATGAAGTAAAATAATGTTTATTATGCAGATGATATTAATGATTAGGTATTGTCATAGCCTTTGGGGCTTGGACTCTGCAGGGAGAATTTTTGAATCGAAGGACGTAAATCCTGATCAGCAGCATGATAGATTCTCCCATGGAGTCCAGACACTGGTGTTGGCTGATGAATTCGATCAATCAATCTCGGGGCAGATCACAACAAGTCATCTTAAGGCTGAAACTGATCGGGCTGATGAAGTTGAAGTGTTGCTTTGAGGAATCTGCAGACTAGGTGGTGATGGGGAGGAACAGCATCAAGAAAACACCTGAGCAGAGAAGGAGAACATTTAAAAAGACAGCTGCAATATGATAGGCTGACAATGAAGGTGTGTCACCGTGCCACATAATCGCAGCATCCCTGGTTCAAATCAGTCCAGGGACCTATGCTGCAGGCCATTCCCCTCTCCCTCTCTCCCCATTTCCTGTCAGCATTTAGCCCCAAATAAATCTAAAAACTATAAGAAGATTCTGATCAAACAGTATTTTGTTGATGCAGAGTTTTGTGGATTCTTTGAATGTTCTCTCTGATTGGTCGCTCATCATCGTCATCATTATTTATTTATCATGTCAGCAGTTTTTAATGTCAGCTGTTCATGTTTCCGCATCGGCAGGGCTTTGAGTCGTGTTCTCTGTGTAAACTCGTCCCATTAGTGTAAAAGAGACTTTAAAATCATGAAGCTTCTGATAAAATACTGATTTGGATTTTTTTTTTGTTTTGATATATAAAATCTAAATAACCAAAGCAGACAGAAAGACTCATAGTGACTCAGTTTAACTGTTTAACAAATGAATTAAAGCTGGACTTCACATCCAGTGAATGATTTTACACTTTCAAATAGATCTGTGTGTGTGCAGCTGGCAACAGAATAAAATCTGCCTCCTCCTGAAAACCCTGTTTGAAACTTGATGATGAAACTGTTTTGAATTGCAAATATGGAGGCAAATGTTTGAGCTGCTGCCTCCATTCACTACTTCATACAAAACAGACACTCAGTACTGAACAAGATTTTCCTTATCTGATATATAAGATGTGACAATTTGTGGGATTTACAACAGGAAGAAATGCCCATGATGAGGATAAATGTTCACACTGAGAATTCAAACAGATCAGATAGTGGAGGATAAAAACAGCACACAGTCTGTATAACACTATTATTTACTGCTGCTGGCTGTCACACTGAACAAAAAGATGAAAAGGTTTAATGAGTAATCACATTGGAATTATTCAAAAAAGTTTAGGGTTGTCCAGATTTCTCAGGAAACATTTGAAAATTCAGCTCCTCTACGAACACCTCAACACGGTGTCAATTGTTGTAGAATATCTAGATGTGTGTGGTATGTTTTATGCACTTGTTATCATTCCACATGTACTTGATCAGCTCTTTCTGAGTTCCTTTCCTCTAATGCTTGATTGTATTTGGATGAAAACATCTGTCAAATGACACAATGTGAATGTAAAATATGTGTTAAAAAAAGTAAATGTTTGTGGATAAATAAGGTCACAGAAGAGAGAGAGAGAGGATGAGGACAGTTTATTTAGTTATTTCAAAAGATGTTTTTTATTTGATTTGAAATATTAGCTGCAAGTTATATTAGTATGAATTGGAGTTATATTGATTTTGACTGTATGTTTTGTTTCAGTGGGAAAATACTATTGAGTCCACTGACTGAAGCACCTGGGTGTGAAATGTTCTGCAGTTATTAAACAGGTTGTGCCCCATCTGCAGCAGATTAATAGATTAACTCTGTTTAAGTCTTTATACCCAAATATAAAAATATACCCAATGCATGCATATGTTTGCTCGACGTATTGTAGATTTGTGTTCACATACCCAAGACGAACAAGTGTGATATGGAAACTTGAAACCTCTGGTGAAAAAACTCTTAATCTCGTTATCTCTTTAAAACTTTAGTATTGTCTTTGTCACAAAGGTGAATTTAAAATGAAAAATTAAGATAAAGATGAAAATATATTTTCTAAAGAAAAAAGACAAGAATGTTTAGAGTTTAAGAAAAATAAATGTACAAAATGTCCCATGTTGGATGTAATGGGTTAGTGTGGGGGTTGGGTGGTGAAGTGGTGACACCTGCTGGACTTATATTGATTTAGTACAAATGAGTCAGAATATAAATGAACTTCTTTTTTGATTTGATTAGTTATTTAACATCATTAAAAACACAGAAACTGGTTTATTATTGTTGGAAGAAAAGAGCATAAAGGTTTCTGACACTTGTAGAGGCCTTCGACAGACTTGGAAACATGGTGGATGGTCATGTGACCTGCAGGCTCAGTCCTGATGAGGGAGCCATCTTTATAGAAATCAGCTGGGAGGTTGGAGGTCTTTGTTTTACAGTGCAGAGTGACATCATCTCCCTCCATCACAGGGAGGACAGGACTCTGCAGGATCACTGGTCCACCTCAACACAGAGACAAACTACAGCATTTCATCATTTACACTCAGCTTCATCAATACTAACTCCACAGTCTGATCTTACCAGTGACAGTGATGCTGATGCTGTTACTGGTTGCTCCCTCTCTGGACTCACACCAGTAAATTCCACTGTCCAGTGTGATGATGTGGCTAATTTCAAAGGAGGGTCAAGCTGGTTCTCCCCAGTCGTCACACTACCCAGTGCTTTGTTCATTTTAGGATACTCCAATGACTTCATGGGTCTATTAGATGCTCGGTCACGTCATGATATGAGACCAACACACGACCATCAAGTCATCAGTCACCACAAGTCGTCAAATCCTCCCACTTCCTTTGTGTTGCTGAGGCCTGTGTGGTTTTCTCGCCAGCAGATGGAATAAATAAACCATCAGAGGGTTTATTAAACCATCAAAACACACATGATCTAAAAGAAAACCTGATTGATCAGACCAGACCACCTCCTTCCACTCGCTCCATGGTCCAGTTCTGACGGTTGTGTCCTTTGGAGGAGCTTTCAGTGGAGGACAGTGGTCATCATGGACACTCCGACCAGTCTGCAGCTACACAGCCTCATAAACAACAAGTTGTGATGCTCTGTGTGTTCTTACACCTGTTAATCATAGCCGACATTCACTTTTCAGCAGTTTGTGGGAGAGTAGCTCCTCTGAGGGATCAGATCAGATGATAGAGACGCCCATTACCCTGTCACAGGCTCAGGTCACAGGTCCCTCCTTAGATCACTTCTGGTAGTTACTGACCACTGCATACCAGGAAGACCCCACAATACCTGCTGTTTTGGAGATGCTCTGATCCAGATCATCTAGCCATCACAGTTTGTCCATTGTCAGAGTCATTCAGATCCTTACATTTGCCCATTTTATCTTCTTCTACATATTGTCTAATTTGCTACCTATGTATCCCACCACTTAACAGCTGCCATTTTAACAAGATATTTAATGTCATTCACTTTGCTTGTCAGTGTTTTGAATGATCAGTGTGTGTGTGTAATGATTTTTTGACATACTCTGTAAAGGTTTTGCATGCAGTCATCATACAGTCCAGTTATAATGGAGATAATGATACGTAGCATGTTGCATTGGGATATGAGTTGCATTCACATTTGAGCATCAATGTAAAGGCTAGTAGGCATCTGCCATGTGTATATAGTCTCAGCTGTTTTTGTTGTCTATGTGTGTTTAGCCTTTGGGAGGAGGCGGCACTCTGTTCATGTTGGTAGTGCCCTGCCATGTTGGTAGTGCCCTGAGACACTGATTTACATCACAGGGTAGGATGTTATGAGGTAGCTGAAAGGTGAACAGCAGGTGAACAAGCAGCATTTGCCTATAAGGGAGACGGAGACAGGTCAGACCTTTATGGTTAATATACTGAAGTATATGAAACTTAATTATTACCTGCCTTGAAATGTTTCAACCAGCAGAGCCTGAACTGAAGATTTAAAATGATTAGAGATGTGACTTCATCATTGTACCGTTGAGGACTAAACCCCTAATGGAGTCTGGAGACTGGTAAAGGTAAAGAAGTGGAGATCTGATGGATGTGGACTACTGGCTCTGATCACAGGAGGTAAGTTCACAAAAATCTGACAGAAGCAGAGAAAGAAGAGTTTTAACAATCTCTTGGTTTATTATCAAGTAGCTTGATGTTGTTAGGCAGGACAGTCAAAAATATAAACAAAACTAAGTAATCCTAAATAACATTAAAAGAAGGAAGAAAAAATAATATTAAAAAAAATTACAATAAAAATATTTACAATACATTTAAATGGACAAGAATACAATAAAATGTACAGAACATTGACCAGAAGTGTTCAAACATTCATTATTTTAATGTTGAGCTTAACAGACAGGTTTTAGACCAGAGCCAATGGAAAGTGCTGCGATACTTTATACAGTCCTAAAACTTCAAAAATGGTGGCTAAGTGCGTGCATTTTACGTCTTTTACGTTTGACGTGATGCGTCAGCAACGTACGAGCTAAAGGCTAACTTAATCTTCTGCTATGGCCGCAATGTACCGGTTCACGGTTTTCACTTTATTCATGTGGACATCTAATGCTGCAAGTATGTTCTGTTTGTGTGTTTGTGTGTATATATGTGTGTGTGTTTGTGTGTATACTGTATGTATGTGTGTGTGATGGGTATTTTTGACACCGAGACGATCTAGCCACATGGCGTCCAAATGGCGTCCACGTTGCCGATTCTTCTTTTACTTGAATTCAACTTTAATTCATATTTATTAGTATAGAGACGGGTATATATGTGTGTATTTACTTACTTTTAAAGCTCTGCTGCTCGTATTTTAGGGCTGAGCTACTTTATTGGCAGAAATGAGGAAGCCTTCAAATGTCTTTGTTACTCTTTTCTTCAGTCCTATGAACTCAGAGTCAGTGTGTAATATCTTAACCTGCATGTCTTGATTTTTGTGTGATTTATATCTGGCTGTTTCAGTGTCTAAAACAAGGCTTTGCGTTTGGTTTTGACTTTAAGACAAGATAAGATATTCCTTTATTTGTCCCACAATGGGGAAATTTGCATTGTGACATCAGCAAGTAGACAGTAAATAGAATATAAGAGCAGCAATAAGAAAAGAATAAAGAACAATAAATAATAAGTACAAAAAAACTATAAGAACAATAATAGTAAGAAATATGTAGTAAAATAATTTTAATTATTATTGTAATATACCAGATATTCTGATTGCACACATTAAAGTGAAATAATTCACATTGAAATGACTAGTATTGTCCGTATACATGAAATACTAATATTTCTAAAATCAAAAGTCTGAAAAACAAAGCTTAAGTTCCTTTTTTGTATCACATTCATGAACAAATAATGAAATAACAAGTCATTTTTGATTTTGAATTCTCAAATGAACGAATGATACACAGACATTTTGTGGTTAGTGTGTATAGTTTTGTAAAAAATATAAAGAAAGAATAATTTTTTGGCTGGAGAGTAAAAAAATGTAGTTATATTGGGATGTTACATTTAATTTAATGAACATTTTCTCCAATTTCACAGTGAAAAAGTTGTTTAATAAACATCACGTGTGAGCAACAATTACAAGTTAGCAAACAACACCTCACCCCTGAAATTGAAACATAATAACTGTTGTTAGTTTTGTCCATAACAATCGTCTCCTGTTCATATTTGTCTGACATTGACAGTTTATATTTAGTGATTAATTTCATTTAAAAGAATGAAAGAATCACTAACTTTTGTTTCCTTTTGTTCTCTGAATTTTCGGTTTCTGTTGAAATCTTTCAGATATAACAGTGAAGTCTGGAGATGATGTCCCTCTGCCATGTCAGGGTCCCAGAGATGCAAACATCACACTGTTAGAGTGGAACAGATCGGACCTGAAGGCAGATGATTACGTCTTCTTATATAGAAATGGCCGACCAAATAAAAACTACCAGCATCCATCTTTTCATGGTCGAGTGCAGCTGCAGGATCCACAGATAAAGAACAGAAACGTTTCTGTGATTCTGAAGAATGTCACCATCAATGATACTGGAACATACAAGTGTCAAGTTTCAGTCAGGGGCAAAGAGCCTGATGTCATCAACATCATCTTCCTGAAGGTTGAAGACTCAGGTGAGTCTGATGTGCAGCTGCTTCATCACAGATCAGGTGTTTGTTGGTCAGACTGTGTAGAAAACAGGTTTGAGTCAGTTTGAGTCATGTGATCAGAGTTCAGTAAATAATGTCTGACATGAGTTTGAAGAGTTCTTCAGTCATCACCTTCCTGACAGCTGATAGCTAACACCTGTTTCTGCTCTGCAGGTCAAACATCTGGAGGAGACGAGGATGGAAACATGAGAGGACGTGTTGGACTGACTGGTGTGATTGTTGCTGCTGCTGCTGTTGTTTTCATCCTCATGATCTACAGAAGAGAAAGGAACCATTTACCCCCCCTCCATCAGCTGAGCAGTGGGTCTGAACTTTAAGGGGTTCCTGGGAGCTGTGTTGTCTGTGGCCTCCAGCTGCTGGTAGGGTCTCTCATGGCAAAGTGGTCCCAGGTGATGAGTCACACTAAGAGTGATTAACATGCTCAGTAGGCTTTAAAATGTAACTGCAAACACTGCACCTGTTCTGACACAACTTGATTCATTTTTACTATAATATATATAATATGTGATCATTGTGTGTTAGCCCTGCGATGCACTAGTGAACCCCGCCTCTCGCCCAATGACAGCTGGGATTGGCTCCAGCCCCCCCGCAACCCTCTAGAGAGGATAAGCTGTTTGGAAAATTAATGAATGAGTTTCTGATCTAACTTCATTCGTTGATGAAGTCCAGACTAGTAAACTAGAACTAATGTTACACATGAAGCAGACTATGAATGAATGAACTGAGCAAACCCATAAACTGAAAATAGATAAAACTGCTCAGTTTACACATTAATAATAATAACATTTCAAACATTAGTGAGATTTGGTTTTATAGTTTAACTCGTACGTCAGCATTTCAAATATTCAATATTCGTATTTTCTGTTTATTGTTATTGATCCAAAACATTTCCACACAGAGCTTCATAAGTTCAGTAGAGGTGATCTCTGCAGATGTTTGCTTCACTTTCTGTTGTTTCTGTTGTGATGTTACATTAATGCTCTGAATGTGAGTCAAACTCAGAAAACTTTATTGTTCAGACAAAACAAAAACATTTCATTTTTACACACATGAAGGTCAAGACGAAAAGGTCGAGTTTTGCTAACGTTAGCCAACACATTTCTATAAAAATACACATTTGAATATTAATTTCAGCATTCAATTATTATCTTTTTACAGTTTGAATTATATCAAATACTGAAATTCATTTCAACAGTCCCAGTACATACATCTATTTAATTACTTCTTGTTTTAAACGAGGTCCATATTAACATGTATACAGTCATCATACATGTTGACAGTTACAGTTCATCATGTTATTCAGTGTTAAACTGAGAGTTGAAGCAGTGATTGAATAGAAAAGTGATACATACATTTTTAGCTGGATTGTATTTACAACTGTCCAGCTGTGAAGAGTTTCACACATTTTACAGTATTGATTGTTTGGATTGTTGTTTGCTGTTTTGAATATGTTCATGTGCTTTTTTTATATAAGTTAAGTATTTTTAAATATTTGCTGGATTCAGGTTGTTTCTCTTCCTGTTGAAATAAATCTAAACGTTATTGACCAGGATCTGTTGCTGTCGTTCATCCTGCTGTTTAATCACAGCTGGAATCAAAGCAGTTCAACCAGAAACAGAGAAACTAAAACAGTCATGTGATCACACAGAGAGCTTAATGAGAAACTTGTGGTTTAAATCCATCAGTTTGGAATCAGGTGTTACCAGATTAGGACCTTTCCTGTAACTCTGATTACTGTTAAAATCAGGATATCAGGTGATGAGCAGGTGATTTGACATGTAAATATTAAAAGTGCTTCTGTGAAGCCTTTACAACGTTCTTTGTTTCTGTATAAATATGACCTACAATGTGATTTGAAGTCCTAAAACTAGACAAAGGGAACCCAATTGAACAAACCAGACAAAACATTAAATGTATTTGTTTATTTATTGAGGAAAGTAATTACATCCTCACAAACTTTCAAGCAGCACTGTATGTTTGTTTGTTGCTTTTCTCTGTCACAGCAGCAGTGAGTCATGATTCAGTGTCCAGGATCCTGAACCGCATCACTGCTATCACATGACTCACAAAGTTATGAGTCAGTAAATATAAATCTCACACAGATAACCACCAGCACAACCCAGTAGAAACAGTTCCTTATTTCATTTAAAATAATTTAATTTAAGATTTATGAATACTTTTATTTTCATGCTACTTTCTGGTTCACCAAACTTTGTTTATTTGAAGATATTTGGTTGATTTATGTGCCTGTCAAGATTATTTGATATTTATTTGTTATTGGCCAAATCACACAGCCAATTACACACAGGTCAGGAAACGTGAGAACAAACACAGATGAGGAAGCGAACATCATGAAGCAGACTATGAATGAATGAACTGAGCAAACTCAGGGCTGCATAAACTGAAAATAGATAAAAGTGCTCAGTTTACACATTAATAATGATAACATTTCAATCAGGAGAGACCAGAGAATGAAGTAAAATAATGTTTATTATGCAGATGATATTAATGATTAGGTATTGTCATAGCCTTTGGGGCTTGGACTCTGCAGGGAGAATTTTTGAATCGAAGGACGTAAATCCTGATCAGCAGCATGATAGATTCTCCCATGGAGTCCAGACACTGGTGTTGGCTGATGAATTCGATCAATCAATCTCGGGGCAGATCACAACAAGTCATCTTAAGGCTGAAACTGATCGGGCTGATGAAGTTGAAGTGTTGCTTTGAGGAATCTGCAGACTAGGTGGTGATGGGGAGGAACAGCATCAAGAAAACACCTGAGCAGAGAAGGAGAACATTTAAAAAGACAGCTGCAATATGATAGGCTGACAATGAAGGTGTGTCACCGTGCCACATAATCGCAGCATCCCTGGTTCAAATCAGTCCAGGGACCTATGCTGCAGGCCATTCCCCTCTCCCTCTCTCCCCATTTCCTGTCAGCATTTAGCCCCAAATAAATCTAAAAACTATAAGAAGATTCTGATCAAACAGTATTTTGTTGATGCAGAGTTTTGTGGATTCTTTGAATGTTCTCTCTGATTGGTCGCTCATCATCGTCATCATTATTTATTTATCATGTCAGCAGTTTTTAATGTCAGCTGTTCATGTTTCCGCATCGGCAGGGCTTTGAGTCGTGTTCTCTGTGTAAACTCGTCCCATTAGTGTAAAAGAGACTTTAAAATCATGAAGCTTCTGATAAAATACTGATTTGGATTTTTTTTTTGTTTTGATATATAAAATCTAAATAACCAAAGCAGACAGAAAGACTCATAGTGACTCAGTTTAACTGTTTAACAAATGAATTAAAGCTGGACTTCACATCCAGTGAATGATTTTACACTTTCAAATAGATCTGTGTGTGTGCAGCTGGCAACAGAATAAAATCTGCCTCCTCCTGAAAACCCTGTTTGAAACTTGATGATGAAACTGTTTTGAATTGCAAATATGGAGGCAAATGTTTGAGCTGCTGCCTCCATTCACTTCAACAGACACTCAGTACTGAACAAGATTTTCCTTATCTGATATATAAGATGTGACAATTTGTGGGATTTACAACAGGAAGAAATGCCCATGATGAGGATAAATGTTCACACTGAGAATTCAAACAGATCAGATAGTGGAGGATAAAAACAGCACACAGTCTGTATAACACTATTATTTACTGCTGCTGGCTGTCACACTGAACAAAAAGATGAAAAGGTTTAATGAGTAATCACATTGGAATTATTCAAAAAAGTTTAGGGTTGTCCAGATTTCTCAGGAAACATTTGAAAATTCAGCTCCTCTACGAACACCTCAACACGGTGTCAATTGTTGTAGAATATCTAGATGTGTGTGGTATGTTTTATGCACTTGTTATCATTCCACATGTACTTGATCAGCTCTTTCTGAGTTCCTTTCCTCTAATGCTTGATTGTATTTGGATGAAAACATCTGACAAATGACACAATGTGAATATAAAATATGTGTTAAAAAAGTAAATGTTTGTGGATAAATAAGGTCACAGAAGAGAGAGAGAGAGGATGAGGACAGTTTATCTAGTTTTTTCAACAGATGTTTTTTATTTGATTTGAAACATTAGCTGCAAGTTATATTAGTATGAATTGGAGTTATATTGACTTTGACTGTATGTTTTGTTTCAGTAGGAAAATACAAGCACCTGGGTGTGAAATGTTCTGCAGTTATTAAACAGGTTGTGCCCCATCTGCAGCAGATAGATTAACTCTGTTTTAGTCTTTTTACCCGAATATAAAAATATACCCGATGCATGCATATGTTTGCTCGACGTATTGTAGATTTGTGTTCACATACCGAAGACAAACTAGTGTAATATGGAAACTACAGACTGCAGAGGGTCAGGGTGTTTATTTGTTTGGTTTGGTTTATTTAAGCTGAATCTGATGCCTGTGTTTGTGTTTGGCCTGTCTTTGGTGAATATTAAATGAAAAATTAAGATAAACATGAACATATATTTTCTAAAGAAAAGAGTGTTTAGAGTTTAAGAAGAAGAAATATAATGTACAAAATGTCCATCATTGGCTGTAATGGGTTCATGTGGGGGTTGGGTGGTGAAGTGGTGACACCTGCTGGACAAACTTTCATGATGCACTTACATTCAGTGCAAGTGAGACAGAATATAAATGAACTTCCTGTTTATTTCCATCTTTGTTGATTTGATTCATTATTTAACATAAAACATAGAAACTGGTTTATGTTGGTTTGTTGGAAGACAAAAACAAAGGTTTCTGACTGGAACGTTTCATCATCTGTTCAGTTCAGAAGTGATGCTCTGTGGTGACAGAGGTGATGATGTCATCATAGTCATCATCCAATCCCTGCTCAGCTTGGGTGGGCGGGACATTGCCATGGAGACCAGTAGGTAATTGCCAGTCAGAGCATGTTAGAAAGAAATTGTATCAAATGTGAGAGACAACTGTTAATCATCTACAACAAAATGAACCTGATTGATTGATTGATTGATTGATTGATTGATTGATTCAGAGTGGTACCTGTAGGTCTGTGTCGATATAAAGACACCATGAGGAGAGTGGAGATGAAGTACGGACAGAAAACCACTAGGTGGCAGACCAGTCTGAACACAAGCTGGGGAGGAGCTGAGACAAGGGGTGGAGCTTCAGATGCAGGGGGCGGAGCTTCAGATACAGGGGGCGTGGCTGTGGTTGTAGGTTTACCTGCAGAGAGAATCTCACCTGGTCAGATAAACATGTGGATGAAATAAGTGGTGAAATCAAAGGTAACTTCCTCACCTGTGACAGAGATCCAGCTGGATGGAGACTCTCCATGACTGCTGATGTGACACTTGTAGAGGCCTTCATCAGACTTGGAAACATGGTGGATGGTCATGTGACCTGCAGGCTCAGTCCTGATGAGGGAGCCATCTTTATAGAAATCAGCTGGGAGGTTGGAGGTCTTTGTTTTACAGTGCAGAGTGACATCATCTCCCTCCATCACAGGGAGGACAGGACTCTGCAGGATCACTGATCCACCTCAACACAGAGACAAACTACAGCATTTCATCATTTACACTCAGCTTCATCAATACTAACTCCACAGTCTGATCTTACCAGTGACAGTGATGTTGATGCTGTTACTGGTTGCTCCCTCTCTGGACTCACACCAGTAAACTCCACTGTCCAGTGGGAGGACTCCACTGATGCTACAGAGGGAACCAGCTGATATTCCCCAGTCTCCACACTCCTTCCTGGTTTCTCTGGTTGTGTTCCTCCTCAGCTTCCATCCAGCAGAGCTGTCGTCCTCCTCACAGCTCAGAGAGACAAACTCTCCTTTAAACAGCTGAGAGCTGCTGGGACTCACAGTCAGAGAGGCTGAGAGGGAAAAAAGGTGTAGGAAACGCTAAATGACATCTGGAATATACCAAAAGTCAGCCTGACCCCAAACTCTTTTTGACATAATTGTGTCTTTACTCTCCATCTGTCCCCAGTTGTTAAAAGGGTCTCAGAGGATCAGTAACTTTCAGACTGATAGATGAAGTTTACTAACCTTGGTTCATTGTGCAGCACAGCGGTGAGCTCAGAACTGAAGGGAAATGAAACTCAGGTTGGTTTGAGGTTTTGATGCAACCACACAGAACAACTTTTCTACTTAGAAGAGTTCACACAAAACACTCAGAATATCTCCCACACTGTTGAGTTTAGTGTGATTTATTCTAACTATTAATATCTGTCAACTGTATAAAGTTTAAGAACATGTTCAGTGCTTATAAATCTCTACAACAGGAGTTAGTGTGACTTACAGTCAGAACAGAGAATAAGACCCGAGAAGGGAAAATACCAGGAAGCACAGAACAAACACAGAGCAGCAAAACACATCAAATCAAACGTACATGTTAGCTGTTAAACATGCAGTTTTCTCTTACTGATGTCACTTACTGCTCTTAAAGGTTTTGTTAAGGGGTAAATATGTTCTGAATGTAATGAATTTCATCCATCAGTAATCTCAGTTACATCTTACTCAATAAAGTCTTATTGATCCAGATGTTTTTAAGATATTTGAAGCTATGAACCTTTCCAGCTGTTATTAGCAGACATTTTGAACATGAACTTATTGAAGTTTGGACAGATTGTACTCACGGAGCAGCCAGATAAGAGATGTTTGTCTCATTGTTCCTCTCACTCATGTGACTTCAAACACTTTGAACTGTTCAGTCAGAGCAGTGAAAACCAGCCATTTCCTCTGTGTGGGTCAGTGCAGCAGCGTGTGGTTTGGGCTCCTGCAGTTGGCATGAAAGGTGTTGCAAGTGTTCAGAAAGATGAGCAATGGTGATGTGTGATGATGATGATGATGATGATGATGATGATGATGATGATGATGATGATGATGATGAGGAGGAGGAAGAGGAGGATTTCTGGGCCAACTTGTTGGTTAAATAGTTCACATTAAATGGAGAAAGTGATCACACTCATGTTATTATAGCATCTTACAGATTTATATTACGACATTCTCAGCCTGTGATGAAGATATTCTTTATTGATACCGTTAAATCTCTTCAACGTTGGATAAACTCTCCTGAGGACATTTATTTTTTCTCTCCTTCATTTTCTTTACGGCTGTAATAACAAAACTGTCCTGCAGGGGTCAGAAAAGCTCTGTTTCTCATCACTGCATCATGCTGAGGTTGGATTTGTCAGTGTATTTAACCCAGGCAGGGAGTTCCGGTCATCTGAAATGAGGCCAACGTGGAAGTAACTTAAAACTGCATTCTATCAAAAGGCCACCAGGGGGCGACCGTTTCGGTGTCAAAAGGACTTCCGTCTCTATACAAGTCAATGGAGAATTCACCAACTTCTCACTTGATTTCTAACCTCAGTAAACGTTTTCAAAATGTGTTTATGGTCTCAATCGCTAGTTTAAAGCCTTCTTCAATGCAGTATGATGTTCATTTGGGACATTTTGGCCTCCCTGATTTTATATGTGACGATAAAGCAGGGTATGCATTAGGGCGTGGCTACGTGGTGATTGACAGGTTGATTGGTTCACAGGTTCAGGAGGGCGCCTCATGCTCCTCCTGATGCCCATATAAGTAGAATCAGTGTTTTTATTTTTCCCAGCATGCACCTGAAATTTTCAAGATGGCGCTGCTCAGATCCGATACTATTGGCCTCCGAGCAGCAGTCCACAAACCAATGGGTGACGTCACGGATGTTACGTCCATTTGTGAAATAGACCAAATACATGTTCAGTTATATTAAAATATGCAAATTCATAAAGCATGTAGAACAGGTGCAGGACAAACTGTCTCCATCAGAAACAGGAAGCTGGACGACCACAGAGCTGCTAGCTTCTGTTAACTGATTCACCACAAAGTACAAAACACATTGAGAGCACATCACACTCTGTCATCAACCAGAAGAAACCAAACTGGTCTGTTATTAACCCTAATTATCCTAAATGTCCCCATAATCCTAAACGTCCCCACTTTGTAAACCCAGAGAGGTCCTCACAAAGATACAAGTTTAACTCTACTAACATCACATCTACAACACATTACCTCCACTCCGCCTGATTGGCTGCTGACGAGATATTTTGATGTGACTGTATGTGATGTCATCAGTGATGTCATCTTCTGCAACTTGTAATTCAGTCTCTTTACAATTTAACAAATGTATTACAAAAGCAAATGAATAGACAAATCTGTGTATGTTATTACAAAATGAGGAGTAGATATTGAAGTTGTTCTGCCTTATTTATTGCACATCTATATGGACTCCATTAGTTGCCCGAAGCAAATCAAGACGGTACTGGATTTCTTGCCATGTTCACTGTAGCAGAGCCTCATTAATGGCATCAGTGATGTTTGACAGTTGCAGGTCGTTGATGTCCCATTCGATATCTTTAACATAACCCCATAGAAAGAATCCGATTTTGTTTCAATAAACCACGATACACATTGTGCCTTTTCTTAAAGAGTAGCCATTTTTTAGGTGTTTATTTAATAGAACCTATTTCATCAACAGGGTACCTGAAATACACAAATGCATGTGATTAAAAACTTTGATAACCACTTAGTACATAAGACAAATCTGTTTAACATATCTCATCAATTGTTTTTGTAATGATTTTTTTAAATTGTAAAGAGACTTTGTGGACATCCTGTATCTTTAATAAGTTACAAATGAACATGACACACAACAACTAAAGAGATTTCTTGCTGGTAATTTTCCATTCACCTCAACACCATCAGAGGAGACTCTGAGCTGATCAGGAACTGTTTCTGTCAGCTTGTGAAATCTACTCAGACTCTGTTTGAAGTAATTGTTTGAAGTTTGTTCGATTAAACTGGACTACTGCTGTCTGCCTTTGCAGGTAAGACATTGGTGTGTGTATGTGTGTGTGTGTGTGTGTGTGTGTGTGTGTGTGTGTGTGTGTGTGTGTGTGTGTGTGTGTGTGTGTGTGTGTGTGTGCGTGCGTGTGTGCTGATAAGTAACAACGGCTGAAATAAATCATTAAACAGTCACCACGTTGTTGTTCATGTAAATATTGCTGGTTTTGTTGGTTTTGGACATTCAGAGAATAAATAAGACCTGCTGTTGATGATCCAGATGTTCTTCAGCAGCTGCAAGAGAATGAAAACATTCAAATTAATATTAGAAGTTTCCTGCTGGTTGCATGAGGGTCTGTGTTCCTCACATGTTTTGGTACTTTTGGTACTATTCAAATAGTTCAAATGTAATAAGAACGCCTCACATTAGGCTACTCAAAGCAAAGTTCATCATTCATGGAGATAAACCCAAATATAACAGACACAGTGTATAACATAGTGATGATGTCCACTTATTTTTATAGTCAGACTGTAATACAACTGTACTGATAGGTTTTATAGGTATTAAAAATATGGGAACGTTTCTATTGTTACTATCAGTCCCAACAGCAAGGTGGACTTAACGTCATGACATCAGGAGGAAAACGAAAGTATTCAGTCAGTCAGTCAGCGGATGGAGCAACAACAAGACACAATAATCAGAAACCAAGATTCATTTCTAAACTTATAACTGTGTAATTATCTGTTCAAAGCGTCGCTGGTCTGGACTTCATCAACTAATGAAGTTTGTTCAGGAAACTAAGAAGAGAAGAAGAGAAAGATGTCTGCTTCAAAATCTACTTTATCCGTGTTTCTCCTCATGTGTTTCCTGTTCTGTTCTGTCTCTGAAGGTAAGCTGTGTGATATTTATATTTACTGAACACTCTGTAACTCTGCTTCATTCACTGTTATTGTTAAATGTTTAACTTACTGTGGTGGAAAAAACAAGTTCTATCTGCTCGCTGGCAGCTTTCCAGACTGTCTGACTCACCGCCATGACATGCCGGTGAGTCAGACAGGTGGTTTGACTTCCGCATCTGAATCAAAGTTAACATGATTAGATAAAGATCATAACCTGTTAGACTGAATATTCTTCACATAGTTCTCTGCAGAAAAACATCAGGCTGCTGCTGTCTTCAGCTTCTTTTGGTTTAATGATGTTTGACATCGTCACTGAAGTGAAGAACACAGTTTATTTATCACCTTTTACCTCAGAGGTTTTTACAGTGTGTACAGTAATACATCATCCTGTACTCAGACTCTTCACTCAAAGAAAGAAAAACTACCTAAAACTATTTTAACAGAAACTGAAGCAACAAGCAGAGCTACTCAATCATTAAAATACTGACAGATCAAAGTTAAATATGATCAAATACAATAAACATCCAGAGCTCTTTAACTGTTTAACTTCTTCATCAGAACTCAGTGAACTGACTTTACAGTAACATCACTATAACATTTCATTTTTACATTCTTACTGCATTAAGTTATATTTCAGTCATGTGTTAGTTTTAATGTGTGACAGTAAGTCAACAGTGTAATACCACAGGACTGTCAGTAGGTGATGCTGTTGGTTTGTGTCGCAGCTGTTAAAGCTCAGCGGAACTCAGGCTGTCAACCAACCAGGCGGGGAGTTCTGGCCACCAGGGGGCGAATGTTTTCGTGTCAAATGGCACTTTTCCACTACACAGTTCCAGCACGACTCGCCTCGCGTCGGCTCGCCTCGACTCGGTACGGTTCCAGGAACCTTTTCCATTACAAAAAAAGTACCTACTCAACGTGGGCGGGGTCGTCATAGCACGGCTCCGCGAAACTGCCGTGACTTCGTTTTATACGCAACACAAAACACATAAACAATGGAGGACATGGAGGCAGTGGTGTACTTGCTGCTGTATGAGGTTTTCTGTCTCACACAAAGCAAGAACATTGAGCCGTATGGCTGCAACTATGGTTGTAACGCTGCTGCCGGTATTTAAAAATGCCGGGCGGCTCATGACTCTTCCAGCGACAACTACCAATCAGCGGCCAGCAGTGTGTCGACGTCACATTTTAGTACCGGCTTGGCTCGCTTGGAACCTCACCAGAGCAGGTACTGAAAAAGTATCAGGTACCAGGTACTTTCCCTAGTGGAAACGCAAAAAGAACCGAGGCGAGTCGTGCTGGAACTGTGTAGTGGAAAAGCGCCAAAAAGGACTTCCGTCTCTATACAAGTCAATGGAGAATTCACCAACTTCTCACTTTCTAACCTCAGTAAACGTTTTCAAAATGTGTTTATGGTCTCAATCGCTAGTTTAAAGCCTTCTTCAATGCAGTATGATGTTCATTTGGGACATTTTGGCCTCCCTGATTTTATATGTGACGATAAAGCAGGGTATGCATTAGGGCGTGGCTACGTGGTGATTGACAGGTTGATTGGTTCACAGGTTCAGGAGGGCGCCTCATGCTCCTCCTGATGCCCATATAAGTAGAATCAGTGTTTTTATTTTTCCCAGCATGCACCTGAAATTTTCAAGATGGCGCTGCTCAGATCCGATACTATTGGCCTCCGAGCAGCAGTCCACAAACCAATGGGTGACATCACGGATGTTACGTCCATTACTTATATACAGTGTAGGCTGTCAACACTTTACTGATCATCACATCTACACTTACTGTCTTTAAGCTGGATATCAATAAAACACATGCTGATTGGTGAAATGTCACAGTTGTAGGCATGATGTCATACAGCGGTCGTCATGGTGATCTGTCGTTCAATTATTAAAAAACTATTTTATTCTATTTTAAACAATATTCTGTTAATGTCTTAAAATATACATTTACGACTTTAATGAAAAAATTAAAAGTAAAGAATTTTTAAGCAGATTTTTCTTCTCTGGATGTTTTTTTATATTGTTCTTTAGACCCACCGATACATCTGATCAGCAAAAGAGCAAGACCTGGAGATGATGTCATTCTGCCATGTAAAGCTCCAAACAACATCAACATAGTAGCTGTTGAGTGGACCAGATATAACCTTGACCCTAACAGCTACGTCTACTTGAAGCGAGACGGGCGCCTGATGACAGCAGACCAGGATCCATCTTATGTGAACCGGGTGCAGCTGAAGGACGATGAGATGAAGAACGGTGACCTGTCTCTGATTCTGAAGAACGTGACCAGCAACGATGGAGGAACATACGAGTGTCGCTATAAAGGAGAGGGAGGAGATGTTCAGATCAAACTCATCGTCCTGAATGCTGAAGGTGAGTTTGTAGATGTGAGAAATGATAGTTACACATCTGGACAGGAGTATGATCACATGTTCACAGTTAAACACGTTTTGTTCTTCAGACTTCAGCACACACCGATAACTATATATAGCTATTACTGTTAAATGAGTATTCAAATCACGTGACACATGCTGGCCATTAATAATGAATTAATTAGTAAATAGTAAATAATAAGTAAATAGAATAAACATTTGTGGGCTAATGAATGTAAATGCAGGAAGTTTTATAGAAATACTAAATAATAATAAAATAAATAATATAAATATGAAAAAATTAATTACCAACAACATAAAACGAGCATGTGAGTGTGTGTGTGTGAGTGTGTTTATATATATGTACACATATATATGGAACATGGAGAACATGGAGAATATTCATCTTCCACGCCAACAGAAAAGGGCGAATTTAGAAAGGTTTCATCTCTAATGTTTGTTCTAAAGACATTTCTGGCGGGAAAGTTGTATTATATTTTCATAATCTTTCCTCAGTGAATGTTTACAAGCATCAGTTTGTCAGTTAGAAATTATTTGTCGCCAATATCTATCTTCTGTATTAGCAAACATATTGGGCTGTCACATCACTTTGTAGGAACAAAGCGGTGGTGTAACGGGCAGCGCGTCCGTCATTAGTTGCAGCAGCAGTTACTTATTAATAATGTAATTTTCATAACTTTAAGTAAATTCATACAACCTGAAAATATCTGAATTTACAACCTTCAGTTTGTTATATGATGGAAATCAAATCTTGACAGATAAGTCTACGGTTCCCACGGATACCAAATACATTTCAGACCTCTCAAGTCTCAGGCATTGGCCGTGAGACACATGCATTTCAAGCTGCTCTCACACTCACACGCCACACCTGACATTTTTTCACGCCGGGAAGTGATAGATCTCACCGGACAGAAATTATTATATGATATACAGAAGAGAACAGCGACGTATATTTATCCCTCTGTCCCGTGGGATACGGGAGTCTTCCGCATTCCTGCCTGAGCTTTCAAAATAAAACCTTTGCTATTGTGCGCTTCTTATTGTTATTAACAAACAAATTTGGGGCTTGTCAATTACGGGAGAAATGACGGGAAGGCGGCGGGAGATGGGTTCGAAATATGGGAGAACCACGGAAAAACAGGAGTGTGAAGGCATTGTATCCAAACGTAATGATCTGAGGCTCCTGCTGAACTTGTCGCACTCGCCATTGTCAATGTCTGATACTGAATATGCGCGTTTCACACATGGCGCATGCGCGTGGCATGACGTTGGTGTTTACATCTAGCTCAGAGCCAGAGATCGTACAAAAAGATGAATGACAGATAAATAATGAGAATAATAATAATAACATGAAATAAAGGTTGTTCACGGGTCTTGGGCAAGTCTCGAGCCTCGAGTCGAAATCAAGTCTGAAGTCTTTTGAGGTCGAGTCCAAGTCAAGTCTGAAGTCACAGTTTAGTGAGACTTAAGTGCAACTCGAGTCAGAGTCGCAAGTCCGAGTCCCCAGCTCTGTCATTAACTTCACTGGACTGAGATCAGATTCTGCTGCCTGTCTTTGGTTTGGTGGTAGACGCGCGCCAAGCGTCAATGACTTGAGTCAAGTATTACACACTCAGAAAAATCAAGTACATTATGAAATAAAACAAGTAAGCCAGTAAAAAGTACAGAAAACTCAATGTAAGCAAGTAAAAGTAAAATACTGCCATACATTAAGTTTATTTAAGGTCAATGTTTGCATTTACAGTGTATATATATATATATATATACATGTATAGTAGAGTACACTCTTCTGAAAGTTACACAGTTTAGAGGTTTGATGCTCATTAAGGGTGATTGATCACCATGAGTCTGTGGAACCATCTCATTTACACAGGTTTGATTGTTCTAACAGCGATGGCACAACATGAGAGAGAGAATTATTTCATTTTCTCATGCAGGGACCAAAGATGAAAAGGTCAAGATTTGCTAACGTTAGCCAACATATTAATATAAAAATACACATTCAAATAGTAATTTCAGCATTTGATTGTTATTATATTTACATTTTGAATTATATTAAAACACAGAAATTTGTTCCAACAGCTTTAATGTAAACTTGTAATGAAACGTTTAAACTATAAAAACAAACTTCAGATTCTTCTGTTCATCACAGACATTAGCAGTGATCATAAATATGTACAAACATCATATTAGATTCATCACTATGAATAAATATCTGATTATTATGAGAAACCTTTATTGTAATTATGAGATATTTTCTTATAAATAAAATATACTGAGTCGTAATTAAGTGACACTAAGTTGTGATTGAGAGAGCCAATCAGTTTGTCTGCTGCTTTGACAGTTTATATTTAAGGATTTATTTACCCTTTAAAAAAGTTCCTTTGAGTTCTTTAGGGACAAAATGTCCGCATGAAAACATCAGAACTGATAATAAATATCAAATGTTCATTTTCAGGATTTTAACCCTTTAAATGTTTTAAAATCTATTGTTTACATATAACGCCTGTTTTCTTTAAATGGAAAAAACACAAAAAAGCTAAATGCAAAGTGATTTATTTTGGCGGATTATCACAGCCTTTGATATGTCAATGATTAACAACAACATTGATTTTGATGTATTATTATTTTTTGTGCAGTGTCAGATTAAAATATAAACTCCCTCTTAGCTCCCATTGAAACTCATTATAACTACGTTTTCTGACCCTCCAGCCAAAAATTGACTCTTTCTTACATTCCTGTGTTCTAGGCTCATTTTAGAGCCAGTGTTGCGCCCTTAAAATAGGCAGAATAGTGAGGGAAGAGGGATGAAACACAATACACTGCTCTTGTCTTCACTCACGTTAATTAAGTAAGGGAGAGAAGCACGACTTCCCCCTACTGGAGCCTTAAGGCATTACTAATAAATCGATGCACAATCAACATGGAATCTGTCAACAATCTGTCACTTACTCATATTATCTGAACTAATAACTTTATCAGCATAACCAAGATGAAAACTATCAATCTTAACTGTCAAATTAATTAAATTGCTTTTAGAAGATCAAATAGATTTTAAATTCTTAAGTACCACACCAGGGCTTCAAAAGGGCATTTTAATTTTTTATTTTTTATTTTTTTTTACCAGATATAAACATCATTTAACTGTATTTTACCTTTGAGAGAATTCACCAGTCCTGCTCATCCTGTTTTGTGAGTGTGTAATTTATGTGTGTATTGAAAAATAAATGTGTGTGTGTGTAAGTGTATTAAATTGGAGACTTTATATTGACTTACTGGTCTCCATTTATAACATTTTGTCTAAATTTCTCTCTCTCTCACACACACACCTTCAAAGCTAAAACATGTATAAAATAAATGTTCAGCACATTTGAAGTGTTATATTTTATATTCTATTGAGTTTGATGACCTGTGTATGTGTGTGTGTGTGTGTGTGTGTGTGTGTGTGTGTGTGTGTGTGTGTGTGTGTGTGTGTGTGTGTGTGTGTGTGTGTGTGTGTGTGTGTGTGTGTGTGTGTGAGACATTTAGACAAAATGTTATAAATGGAGACCAGTAAGTAAATTAGTCTCCATTAGTCTCCAAAAGTCTCCACTTGTATCTGCACATACACACATTTACATCAATTTTTCAATACACACACTCTGACACTCGTACCAACACATCCAGGTCAACATAGACAGAGCTCGGAGTTTCACTCCTTCACCTTTTTTTAATTCTGACTGATGGAGGTTAATGAGACAGTTTGGTTATTGTTCTGTGTTTTTCGGTGGTGCCCCATATTAATCATTAGAAGTGATTATTCTTTAATTTCTTATTAATAATTAATAATTATTAGTCATTATTAATAACCAAACGTATTCCTCTCTACTCTTACATGTATGGTTGCCTTGTAGCAAAGCTATCACCTACATTATAGTGGAGCTACTTCTTAGTAAGACCCTGATTCTCTAGATCTAACATCTACACACTGTATCATAGACATCATTAAAATAATATACAGTATATATAGATTAAAAACAAAGTCCTTGGATAATGTGATGCCATAAACATGAACGCAGCCCAAATGATCAAGAAAATAAAAACTGAAAAGCAGAAAATGTCCTTAAGGAGGCATAAGGGTTCATTTAAAGATGAAAGTATCACTGACTTTTGTTTTCTTCATTTTCTGTTTTTGTTCTTTCAGATAAAACAGTGAAGTCTGGAGCTGATGTCACTCTTCACTGTCAGAGTCCCAGAGATGAAGACATCACATCATTAAAGTGGATCAGACCAGACCTGAAGACAGATGAGTACATCTTCTTCTTCAGAGACAACCGAACATATGAACACTTCCAGCATCCATCTTTTCGTGGTCGAGTGCAGCTGATGGATCCACAGATGAAGAACGGAGACGTTTCTGTGATTCTGAAGAACGTCACCATCAACGACACTGGAACATACAAATGTCGAGTTAAAGTGAGCAACACAAAGCCTGAGCTCATGAACACCATCATCCTGACAGTCACTGACTCAGGTGAGTTTGTACAGATGAGACTGTAGAGGTGAAACATCATCTGACTGACAGCTGATAACTAAAACCTGTTTCTGCTCTACAGGTCAAACATCTGAAGGAAATGTTGGACTGAAAGCTGGACTGCCTGTTGTTGGGATTCTTCTTGTTGCTGCTGTTGTTGGTTTTGTATTTTATATAAGACTTAATGGATGTCCTTTCCAACGTGTTCTTCGTAGAGCAGCTGATCCCCAGCAGGTCTGAAAGCTCTCAGATCTCTGAACTCTTGAATCTTTCTGCAGCTTTTACAGCAGCTACATGGTCTGAATTAGAACTGAGTCTAAATGTTTAGAACTCAGTTCTTTCATCAGTACTTAAAGAAAGTGGAGAATGTGGTTTTAGTGTAATTAGTGATCAGGCTGCAGCTCCTCCTCTCATCACATCATTTATTCACAATGTGAGAACAGCACTGAACTGTGAAGACAATCAGACACAGCAGTCACACTGTGTCATTAACACTTCCTGTTTGTCATGTGACCCACACTGGCCCACAAAAACATTTTGATCTAATTCAATCATTTAAAAAAGCAGCGTCTGTATAAAACGACTCATTTTATTATCAGGATTTGATCCATTTAGAACAATAAGATGCAGCTTAATAATGTGTGTGATGTGGTTTTCCCATAAAAAAATGATCATTATCACTTTAAAACCCTTAAATAATCCTTCTGCCTCATTAAAACCCAGAATCTATAACGATGTAAATACATTTAGATGTTTCCTCCTTCACTCTCAGTGTTTGTGATCTGCAGGCTTCAAACTGATACTGGACCATTATTGGCTCCAAACTGGTTGTGATGTCACAAATCCTGCTCATTGGTCCAGTTTTCTATCTTTAAGTCCAGTCCAGTATTTATCATTAACACAGGAGGGAACCAGGTGAAGGAGTGATGGATAACATTTAACTCAGGTTCATGTCAACCACCAGTCTAAATGATTATTTAATGACGACTTGTTTTTATATGGTTTTAATAATGTGAATGTTTTGACACATTAAAGATTATTTTTTTAAAGGCTTGTTTCCTTTCTATGAATTCAGTCTTTATGAATGTAGACAGTTTGGATTCTCTTCATTTTAAACTATCTGAATGTCTGAACTTGAACCAGTTGCTGCTCAGCTGTGATTCACTGAGGACAGTTTGTCATTTGATCAGTTTCACTATTTACTGACACCAGTTATTAGTCTGTGCCTTCATTTAGCTGCTATGATAATGAGGCTTTATGCAGAATTACATTACATACAAACTGTGGAACACATTTATTTACATTTTTCTAACTAACTAACTACATTTACTACTAAGTACTTTACTGTAGTACAGTTTGAGGTACTTGTACTTTACTGCAGTATTTCGATGTGATGCTACTTTCTACATCTCAGAGGGAAATATTGTACAAGTACCTCAAACTGTACTTACATTATTATTTAAGTACTTCAGTGATGAAACTAACAGTCAGTTTGTACATGAGACCTTAAAAGTCTATAAAATAATAAACCATTAGAGGAACTGAACAGCCTGATGTCCACCAATCACAGTGAGGAACAGACTGATTAAATACTGACTCACCTCAGACCAACAACAGCAGAAACACTGCAGAAGACTCAGACTGTGTTATCTTCTTTAAATCTATGATTCTATATATGAATTCTGTTTTCTATATGAACCCTGGTACTTTTGGGGATATATAAAAAAGGCATGTAGAAATGTTATGTAAAAAGGGTCAAGGAACATATTATTTACTATATATTTACAGACGGCTATCTGCACTTTCTTCTTGTTGTTTAAAGTATTTAAGGCTTCAGTTGTTTCTTAATATAATAATAATTAAACATAAAATCAATAAAACTTCTGTCTGGCTTTTATTTTTCTCATCGCACCAAAACCTGCTCAGCTACTGAAGAGTCTCACAGCTCTTTCTGAGTCACTGTCCTGTTTCACTTCATATAAAAAACATGAACAATAAAATCTTATCTGATCATCTGCAGAGACAAACACAGTGCAGGCAGTCACATGGAAACAACTCAATGTTAAAAGTCTAAAATGAGCCTTAGGGGCTCACTTTAGACTTCCTTAAAACATGTAAAACAGGCTAATGATCACCTGCTCTCTGTGTCCTCTGATACAGTTTGAATACATGTTCAGCTGCTTTCTCTGTGTTTATTGTAGCATTTTATTTCGTAATCTTTTACAATTTAATGGCAATAAATCTGAACCTTGATCCTTGACAAGTCTTGAAGTAAGTAAACCTTTAAACAACACAGTTTTTCTGTTGAACCCGACAAAAACCAACCAAACACAAACACATTTTTTTCTCCAATCATTGAAAACATGTTTCTGCTGAAGAGCAGCTGGACACCTGCCCAGATTACCTGTATGGATCCGTTCATGCGTTTAAATGAAAACACTCGTTCTCTCTCTGTCCAACAAATAAGGATGTTTTCTTGAGTATATCTGTAACTACAGTATGAAACAGAGAGACAGCAGCAGAAATATAAAATATTTCTTGTATTCTCTGTAACTTCAACACAGTTGATGTACGAGTCAAACTAGAACATGTGGAGTTCCTCAGGCAAGGCAACTTTATTTACATAGTGCATTTCATACACAGGGGCAACTCAATGGGCTTTACATAAAAACTGATTACAGAGCAGGTGGACCCAAAAGTTTAATACTTTAATAGCCAACAAAGAAGAAACTGAACAGAAAAACACAGGCCGAATGAACACTGGAAAAATAACAACGGGGCGAATGTGCAGCAAAAACACACAGAGACTCAGACCAAGACTGAACTGAAAACCAAAACCTATATAGACATGATGAGGTGATAACTAAACAGGTCACAGGTGAGTGAAACAAGACAGGTGAAGCACATGAGGCCATCAACTAAGGCAGGGGAAACACAGGAAGTAAAACTGACAAAATACACAAGGAGAGAATAACCTCTGTCACCACAGAGCATCACTTCTGAACTGAACCAATGAACTGAACCAACTTTCATTAAGATGTGACATAATGATTTGATTTTAAATCATTAAAAGGACATACAGTGCAAATAAAAGATTACATTCTGAAGTGCTTTACAAAAAACTCAATCATAAGCACATGAAAACAGAAACGTTTTTAACCTGGATTTAAAAATGTTCACAGTTGGGGCTGATTTCAGTTCTGTTGGTTGTTCCAGTTGTGTAAAAGCTGCTTCACCATGTTTTAGGGCTCCACTATCTGACCTCAGAGCTCTACTGGGTTTATATTCCACTAACATGTCATTCATGTATTCTGGACCTAAACCATTCAGTGATTTGTAGATCAGTAGCAGAACTTTACAACCTGTTCTATAGCTGACTGGGAGCCAGTGTAAAGACTTTAGAACTGGAGTAATGTGCTCTGATCGAGCTGCAGAGTTCTGAATGAGCTGCATTTGGGGAGTGGTTCCTCAGGGAAGCGTTTCAGCTCCTTTGATGTTTTTCATTCTCTTTCATTCAGGACTCAAAATCTGCTTTTTTTTAGCTTCACTTCAGAATGACGACTCATTGGTTCAGTTCAGAAGTGATGCTCTGTGGTGACAGAGGTGATGATCATCATAGTCATCATCCAATCCCTGCTCAGCTTGGGTGGGTGAGGGTGTTGCCATGGAGACAAGCGGCTCATTTCCTTCCATCAGAGCAGAAATTCAGAAAGAAAATGTAGATAAATCATCACCTTATGTTGTGATGTGTTGTCAGTCATCCACAACATAATGAACTTGATTGATTGATTGATTGATTGATTGATTGATTGATTGATTGATTGATTGATTGATTGATTGCTTGATTGATTGATTGATTGATTGATTGATAGTTGCTGAGTGTCTGTAAGGTGAGTGAATGATTCAGAATGTTACCTGTGGGTCTGTGTCAATATAAAGACACCATGAGGAGAGTGGAGATGAAGTACGGACAGAACACCACTAGGTGGCAGACCAGTGTGAACACAAGCTGGTGAGGAGCTGAGACATGGGGTGGGGCTCCAGATACAGCGGGTGGGGGCCCATATACAGGGGGCGGAGCTTCAGGTACAGGGGGTGGAGTTTCAGGTACGGGGGGCGGGGCTACAGATACAGCGGACGGGGGCCCATATACAGGGGGCGGAGCGTCAGGTACAGGGGGTGGAGTTTCAGGTACATGGGGCGGAGCTTCATATACTCGGGGTGGGGCTACAGATACAGCGGACGGGGGCCCATATACAGGGGGCGGAGCGTCAGGTACAGGGGGTGGAGTTTCAGGTACATGGGGCGGAGCTTCAGATACTCGGGGCGGGGCTACAGATACAGCGGACGGGGGCCCACATACAGGGGGCGGAGCGTCAGGTACAGGGGGTGGAGTTTCAGGTACATGGGGCGGAGCTTCAGATACTCGGGGCGGAGCTGTGGTTGTAGGTTTACCTGCAGAGAGAATCTCACCTGGTCAGGTAAACATGTGGATGAAATAAGTGGTGAAATGAAAGGTAACTTCCTCACCTGTGACAGAGATCCAGCTGGATGGAGACTCTCCATGACTGCTGATGTGACACTTGTAGAGGCCTTCATCAGACTTGGAAACATGGTGGATGGTCATGTGACCTGCAGGCTCAGTCCTGATGAGGTAGCCATCTTTATAGAAATCAGCTGGGAGGTTGGAGGTCTTTGTTTTACAGTGCAGAGTGACATCATCTTCCTCCATCACAGGGAGGACAGGACTCTGCAGGATCACTGATCCACCTCAACACAGAGACAAACTACAGCATTTCATCATTTACACTCAGCTTCATCAATACTAACTCCACAGTCTGATCTTACCAGTGACAGTGATGTTGATGCTGTTACTGGTTGCTCCCTCTCTGGACTCACACCAGTAAACTCCACTGTCCAGTGGGACGATGTCAGTGATGTTACAGGAGGAACCAGCTGATCTTCCCCACTTGTCACACTCCTTCCTGGTTTCTCTGGTTGTGTTCCTCCTCAGCTTCCATCCAGCAGAGCTGTCGTCCTCCTCACAGCTCAGAGAGACAAACTCTTCTTCAAACATCTGAGATCTGCTGGGACTCACAGTCAGAAAGGCTGAGAGGGAAAAAAGGTTTAGACAACACTAAATGATGTGAAACTTGTTTTCTAGTATTTGTGTTGAGATTCAAGCCATCAACAGATTTGTGTTTTAACTCTCCATCTGTCCCCATTAGGCATGTTTGTGTTACTTAGTTCATTTCAAAGGCTCCAATCATGTATTTGTTCATTTTATTTGTTTATTTATTTGTTATGGTAGAGTCAAGGTAATGTTTATTTTCCCTAAGGGCCACTTTGTTTTACATTACATTTTAGGGGCTCAAACTATTTGCAGAATTCTTCTTATATCATATTTGTGCCATTACTTTAGTCAGCATTAACTTCCTGATAATTATTCATTTAAACACGTTGTGTCACTTTTAAACAGGAGGAAACTCACCCAATTTCACCATAAGTAGTTATTGGGTGATATTTCGCCAGTAGAGGGCGGTAGCAGCTATGATAATTTAGTATTAGTATTTGAGTGTTGGCAATTTTTTTTTCCAGGATGGGGGAAGTCATGACCAGGGGCCTGTTTCAGGAAGCAGGTTTAACTAACTAGGTTGACCGACTCTGAGCTGTCAAACTTTTTTGGGGGGAGTTTTAGAACAGCTGATAACAGTTAGTTCAATCAACTCTAAGTCAAAGTAACTCTGAGTGAATCTCGTGCATGAGGAGATACCAAGCCTTCATCGATGGAGCACAGATAACATGAGTCACCATGACACAGGAGAAACAAAGGGCTCAGTCCTCCTACTTCTCCCCAGTGGAGTTAGAAATATTACAGACTGTGTAAAGTGAATTCAGACATTTTCTTCTAAACACATTAAATAGGTCATAAATGTATTTCTAAAAAAGGTGTAAAAAGCATTTCAACCATTTAGATTTGAATTGTGGAGCTAGGCTTCACAAACTGTGTTTCAACATTTCTGTGTCTGGATTTAATGGGCGGGTCTGAAAGTCACTGCAGCGTTATGTTTGGGTGGGGGGAAAGACCTGCAGCAAAAGGTCTAACAACATCATACACCCTCGCCCAGGCAACCCAGGCCATCCAGCAAGCAGGTTATTTGACATAGTAACTGTAATAATATTACTGAAATCCTATATGTAACAAGTTATATTACTGTGTTACTACTAAAATCAATATATTACTGTAATGGTGATACTGTTGTAATGTGTTCCCCCCAACACTGGTGTAAAGTGTACATTTATACAGGAAATGCAGCAGGTTTCTCTGCTGACACACGACAGTTAACAGGAAGATGATCATATATGTGTGAACTGAGGGTGTGATGATGAGCAGAGGACAAACTCTTAAAAAAACTCTTCAACTTCTCTATAGAGACAAACTCTGAAGGGCATTTTGATTTTAATGAAGTGATAAAGAGCGGAGAAATTCAGACTAAAACATGTCTCTGATTTTGTGCCTTCATATCAATTTTTGCATGAACTCTTAAATCTCAACGTTCCTCTCAGGGTCTCTCAGACAGAACCAGCGACTTTCAGACTGATAGAAGAAGTTTACTAACCTTGGTTCATTGTGCAGCACAGCAGCGAGCTCAGAACTGAAGAGAAATGACACTCAGGTTGGTTTGAGGTTTTACTGCAACACAGAACAACTTTTCTAATAATGAATGTTTCTGTCAGCTGTATTAAGTAGTAATTAAGTTGTTTGTAGTTTAAGAATGTGTTCAGTGTTTATAAATCTCTACAACAGGAGTTAGTGTGACCCATTGTCAGAACAGCTACAACTATGAGAATAAGAACCGAGGAGGGAAAATACCAGGAAGCACAGAACAAACACAGAGCAGCAAAACACATCAACTCAAACATCAAAATTCACGTTAACTGCTTAGCATGCAGTTTTCTCTTGATGATGTCACTTCCTGCTCTTTAAGGTTGCATTCGAGTTAAGTGATAAATATTTTCTGAACATAATGAATTTCATCCATCAGTATCTTACTCAATAAAGTCTTATTGATTCAGATGTCTTCACGATGTTTGAAGCTATGAACCTTTCCAGCTGTTACTAGCAGACATGTTGAACATGAACTTATTGAAGTTTGGACAGATTGTACTCACGGAGCAGCCAGAGAAGAGATGTTTGTCTCATTGTTCCTCTCACTCATGTGACTTCAAACACTTTGAACACTTACATAAGTCAGAGCAGTGAAAACCACCATTTCCTGTGCAGTTTGGCCTCCTGCAGTTCGCAGGAAAGTTGTTGCAAGTGTTCAGAGAGATTAACGATGATGATGATGATGATGATGAACAGTCTGATTGTAGATGATTGTTTGGATGATAATTAGCCAGCATGTTGGATAAGTATTTAACATTTAATAGAGAAAGTGGTCAGTAACTAGTGTGTGTTAGTGAGTCTGCACCTTTTGAACACACTCATGTTATTATAGCATCTGACATACTTATATTAAGACATTAGTCTGTGATGAAGATATTCTTTATTGAAACAGTTAAACCTGTGTTGAAGTTTAGATAAACTGTCCTGGGGAGAAGAACAGTAGAGGCAACAGTTTAAATTCAGATTACATATCAGACTTAACTTATCATTGGATGAGCTAACATAGCTAATACAGGAGCCACAACCTCTTATTGAAAGGAATGACTCTCAATAATAGGGACCTTCATGAGATACAAAAGAGAGAGAAAGACTGGAAACAGACATGATTTAACTACTAATGGTAACTGGTGTATGTGTAACGGAGTTGTTTTAGATTGTTGATATTTGTCAAAATTGTTAACCACTGTAGCGATTGAGCCAACACAGTCTCGTTCTATCCCAAGAAATGTTCTTGTTGGCAAAGTGGTAACTCCACTGCGGGGAGATGGATGGGTCCCTATGAAGGTCATAAACCAAACAAATAAGCTAATAGCGATCAAGAGAAATTGCTAAGTTGGTGGATATGTACCCATGCCTGGCTGTTGAGGAAATCCAACCTGCTAGCAGTTCATGTTTTAAATTCAATATGTCACACCTGAATGGACCCCAGACTTGCCTGATATGACAGAAGTCCTCAGAAAATGTTGTTTGAGTGACTTCGATTTTTTTTATTAATATTTTTGACAGACCTTTGACAACAAACTTATCATAATCATCATCCTACAAAAATACAAACATACATAAAGTTCATTGTCCTCTTTTAAATGAAAACATTAAAGAACAACAAGTTTAACAAACAAAAACAAAACAAAAACCAGCAACAACAACAACTATAATTTACATTTGACCTATGAGTTGACCAATCGGTTGCATCTAATACATCAGGTGCCCCGTATTTAATCAGACATCCCCTCTATTAATATAAAAAATGAGCCCCAGACTTGATTAAAAATATCTTCTCTGCCCATTACTCTGTAAGTGACCCGGGTAGTTTTCCAGAAAGTGGGTTATGTGAAAACTCAGAGTAAGTTAACCCTGAGATGAGGGAAACTCAGAGTTATCCGTTCCAGAAAGAGAGGTAACTGAAACTCTGAGTCAGTCACCATGGTAACTGAAACTCTGAGTCAGTCACCATGGTAACTGAAACTCTGAGTCAGTCACCATGGTAACTGAAACTCTGCACAGCATACAGAATATAATGGATCTTAGGAGAGATGGTCATCTTAACTAATTTAATCCTACCTAATAAAGATATATTCATTTTAACACAGTTTTGTAAGACAGGTTGAACAGCTTGGATAACTGACGAGATATTAGATTGCATTATTTTATCCAAACCTGGTGTTAGTTAAATCCCTAAATATGTCAAGCCTGATGGCATCCACTTATATAGCGATGATTCCCTGATGGCTGGAGGGCATATTTTGGAGAGAGGCATGGTCTCTGATTTAGCCCAGTTAATTGTGTAGCCATACATTTCAGAAAATAAGTCAATAATGGAAGAAATCTCTGATACTGCTGTGTTTGGGTTACTTAAAATCAGCTTGTGTTCATCTTGGCCCATCTGAACCCCTTTAATATCTTACGTATATCGACCATGTAGATTCCCTATATGCGGTGAGTTTATCCAAATAAAGTGCAATTACCTCAAACTGTACTGCAGTAAAGTACAAGTACCTTTAACTGTACTACAGTAAAGTACAAGTACCTCAAACTGTACTACAGTAAAGTACAAGTACCTCAAACTGTTCTGCAGTAAAGTACAAGTACCTCAAACTGTACTACAGTAAAGTAAAAGTACCTCAAACTGTACTACAGTAAAGTACAAGTACCTCAAACTGTACTACAGTGAAGTAAAAGTACTTCTAACTGTACTACAGTAAAGTACAAGTACCTTTAACTGTACTACAGTACAGTGCAAGTACCTCAAACTGTACTACAGTAAAGTACAAGTACCTCTAACTGTACTACAGTAAAGTACAAGTACTTCTAACTGTACTACAGTACAGTACAAGTACCTCAAACTGTACTGCAGTAAAATACTTGAGTAAATGTACTTAGTTACTTTCCTCCACTGATCCAGAGTGAGTAAAACAATGAACAACAGACTTGAATCTGCAGGAACAGCAGCAGCTGCAGTTAATGACCAGCAGATGGCGCTGAAACACAGTCTGACTCTTTAACTAGACCTCTGGAAGCTTTTCTAGTTTCTGAAGGACTGAGAGTGAAAGTCTGCTGACCAGCGCCTCAAATGGGCCGGAACGCAGTAGTGCCACTTCTACATGTTAACCACTGGTGCACCGGGACTTCTCACAAGCTCACAGTACCGTTTCCCGTCCTTTTTACATTACACTTAAACTACATTACCCAGAGTGCACTACGTGACGCTCACTGGCTTGTTCACCAGGAAGTCGGAAACCACTCTGGATGAACGGGAAAAGCAAAGAAACAAAAACACGACAGTGATGTTGGCATGGCAACAAAAGAGCACAAACAGAGTGAGACTCTAAACAGAAGCTAGTCTCCGACAGTCAGATTTTACCATGGCAGAAAATGACCCGATTTGAGTCGCACATGCGCAGTCAGGCCCGCCATTTTGGACAGTTACATACGGCAACACCACTTGGACAAACTACTGTTATAGGTTGTAACTACTGGTACTAATTCTTTAACAAGTTTAGACCTGATGTTTCCCCTTTATGTTCCCTCTGCAAAGGAAAGGTTTAGTCTTTTTCTCATTAAATTTATTGATGGCCTCATTCTACTAACTTTTGGACTCAAATGTCTTTATTAATTTGGGAGTCTCGTAAGGTCTTGGTCACTATTACAGAAGGTATGGTCTCATTTTTGAGTGCCAAATCTTATAAGGAGGAAATTAATGATATGATTAATTCGCTGTGTCTGTTGGGTAAATATCATATTCATGAAGCCAGATTTATTCAATTTATTCCAAATGAAACTTTGTTTTATGCTGAACTTAAGATTTATGATTCTGTCTGTAAAGTACCTAAAAACAAAAAAGCTTTTAAGACATCCAGCCAACTGAAAAATATTGTGGACCGTACTGCCAGGTGAAATATTGCTGCTGCTGCTACATTTTTTCTTTCTTTCTACTGCTTATAGTGTTTATATTGTTTGTTACATTACATGTGTTTTTTCTTTTATGTGTTTTTTGATTTTGTCTTGATACTCCCTGTACATCCCTGTTGTTCCACGCTGTTTATATTTTGTCTTTAATATGCTAATAAAGTTTGGTTGAGAAAAAAACAACTACAGCAACAAAAAAACTACTGGTACTAACTACTGTTATAGGTTGGATAGATGTATGTCATACATGTTTCAGCAGTTGGATTTGAGTCCGCACAAAATATAGAAACAATGGAAGTTCAACACAAGTTTTTACATGTGTATGTAACCAGAGAGAAGTAGTGATACACTATCTGTATGATTCAAGGCCTCCAATGGTAGACACTGATCGGGAAAGTCACAACAATCGGTGCACAGTGCAGCAGCAGCAGCAAGACTCCTCCCTACCAACACATGCTGCACAGTTTACAGAGGTTTGTAACAGCAATCTGTGACAGTGCTTTAGAGTCATAGACTGTATATAAGAAATGGACGTAACATCCGTGATGTCACCCATTGGTTTGTGGACTGCTGCTCGGAGGCCAATAGTATCGGATCTGAGCAGCGCCATCTTGAAAATGTCAGGTGCATGCTGGGAAAAATGAAAACATGGATTCTACTCATATGGGCATCAGGAGGAGCATGAGGCGCCCTCCTGAACCTGTGAACCAATCAACCTGTCAATCACAACGTAGCCACGCCCTAATGAATTCTCCATTGACTTACATTGACGTATAGAGACAGAAGTCCTTTTGACACCAAAACGGTCGCCCCCTGGTGGCCTTTTCATAGAATGCAGTTTTAAGTCACTTCCGCGTTGGCATCATTTCAGAGTACCTGAACTCCCCGCCTGGTTAGAGTCAGTGAGCAGCATGATTAATGCGATTTTTTTTAAAAACGTGTTATGCTCGGCCCTACGCTGACAGCCCTAATATAAATATATACAGGAAATAACAATATTGTTAAATAAGACATTACAGAAGTGTGAGAGTGAGGTGATAGAAGAGACATTTTCCATCTGTTTGAATCAGATTCCAATTCTTACTTTGGTGTTTCAAAGACTACTCAGCACTGTGAATCATCACACACTTTTTAATTCTGCAGAAATGGTTGTACACTGGTGTTACATCAATAATTAAACTTGAAGTCATAAAATGAACAACAAGACAAACAGTAGAGAGATACATTAATAGATGTGAAGCTGCTCTGCACATTATTTCACTAGATTTAAGAAAAGAAGTTTATAACATCATGGCAGAAAATAAAGACATTTTCTTTAGTAGATCTGAAGCTTTAAACAGAGACACACAGCAGCAGAAATATAAACTATTTCTAACTTCAACACAGTTCATGTACAAGTCAAACTAGAACATGAGGAGTTCTTCAGGAAGCGTTTCAGCTCCTCTGATGATTTTCTTTCATGACTCGAAGCTTCAGAACGACGACTCTTTGGTTCAGTTCAGAAGTGATGCTCTGTGGTGACGGAGGGGATGATGTCATAGTCATCATCCAATCCCTGCTCAGCCTGGGTGGGCTGGGTCATCACCATGGAGACAGGTGGGTAATTTCCTGCCAGAGCAGGTCAGAAAGAAATTGATTGATTGATTGATTGATTGATTGATTGATTGATTGATTGATTGATTGATTGATTGATTGATTGATTGATTGATTGATTGATAGTTGCTGAGTGTTTGTAAGGTGAGTGAATGATTCAGAGTGTTACCTTTGGGTCTGTGTCGATATACAGACACCATGAGGAGAGTGGAGATGAAGTACGGACAGAACACCACTAGATGGCAGACCAGTCTGAACACAAGCTGGGGAGGAGCTGAGACATGGGGCGTGGTATCGTGATAAGTGGGCGTGGCTTCACGTGCAGGGGGCGGGGCTGTGGTTGTAGGTTTACCTGCAGAGAGAATCTCACCTGGTCAGGTAATCATGTGGATGAAATAAGTGGTGAAATCAAAGGTAACTTCCTCACCTGTGACAGAGATCCAGCTGGATGGAGACTCTCCATGACTGCTGATGTGACACTTGTAGAGGCCTTCATGAGACTTGGAAACATGGTGGATGGTCATGTGACCTGCAGGCTCGGTCCTGATGAGGGAGCCATCTTTATAGAAACCAGCTGGGAGGTTGGAGGTCTTTGTTTTACAGTGCAGAGTGACATCATCTCCCTCCATCACAGGGAGGACAGGACTCTGCAGGATCACTGATCCACCTCAACACAGAGACAAACTACAGCATTTCATCATTTACACTCAGCTTCATCAATACTAACTCCACAGTCTGATCTTACCAGTGACAGTGATGTTGATGCTGTTACTGGTTGCTCCCTCTCTGGACTCACACCAGTAAACTCCACTGTCCAGTGGGGTGATGTCAGTGATGTTACAGGAGGAACCAGTTGATCTTCCCCACTTGTCACACTCCTTCCTGGTTTCTCTGGTTGTGTTCCTCCTCAGCTTCCATCCAGCAGAGCTGTCGTCATCCTCACAGCTCAGAGAGACAAACTCTTCTTCAAACATCTGAGATCTGCTGGGACTCACAGTCAGAAAGGCTGAGAGGACATCAGATTAAAGTCATTACTAATGATAACCTGTTGCATAAACAATACAGCAGATCATTATCATCAGTCTCTAAACTCTTAAATCTCTCCTGTCAGACTTCCAGCTCTGTGTTCAGCTCTAACTTTCCTCTCAGGGTCTCTCGGACAGAGTCAGTGACTTTCAGACTAATAAAAGAAATGTACTAACCTTGGTTCATTGTGCAGCACAGCGGTGAGCTCAGAACTGAAGGGAAATGAAACTCAGGTTGGTTTGAGGTTTTAATGCAACCACACAGAACAACTCTTTACTTAGAAGAGTTCACACAAAACACTCAGTTTATTGTGATTTTCTAACTATTAATATCTGTCAACTGTATAAAGTTTAAGAACATGTTCAGTGCTTATAAATCTCTACAACAGGAGTTAGTGTGACCTACAGTCAGAACAGAGAATAAGACCCGAGGAGGGAAAATACCAGGAAGCACAGAACAAACACAGAGCAGCAAAAACACATCAAATCAAACATCAAAATTCACGTTAACTGTTTAACATGCAGTTTTCCCTTAGTGATGTCACTTCCTGTTCTTTAAGGTTGCATTAGTAAAAGTGATGAATATTTTATGAACGCAATGAATTTCATCCATCAGTAATGTCAGTTACATCTTACTCAATAAAGTCTTATTGATCCAGATGTTTTTAAGATGTTTGAAGCTATGAACCTTTCCAGCTGTTATTAGCAGACGTGTTAAACATGAACTTATTGAAGTTTGGACAGATTGTACTCACGGAGCAGGCAGGTAAGAGATGTTTGTCTCATTGTTCCTCTCACTCATGTGACTTCAAACACTTTGAACTGTTCAGTCAGAGCAGTGAAAACCACCATTTCCTCTGTGTGGGTCAGTGCAGCAGCGTGTGGTTTGGGCTCCTGCAGTTTGCATGAAAGGTGTTGCAAGTGTTCAGAGACATGAGCAATGGTGATGTGTGATGATGATGATGATGATGATGATGATGATGATGATGATGATCAGTCTGATCGTAGAGGATCATTTGGATGATGGTTTCTGGGCCAACATGTTGGTTAAATATTTCACATTAAATGGAGAAAGTGGTCAGTAACTAGTGTGTGTTAGTGAGTCTTTTGATCACACTCATGTTATTATAGCATCTTACAGACTTATATTAAGACATTTTCAACCTGTGATGAAGTTATTTAAGATATATTTATTGAGACCGTTTAATGTCTTCAACGTTGGATAAACTCTCCTGAGGACATTTGTTTATTCTCTCCTTCCTTTTCTTTACGGCTGTAATAACAAAACTGTCCTGCAGGGGTCAGAGAAGCTCTGATCCTCATCACTGCATCATGCTGAGGTTGTTTGTGTATTTAACCCTGTTGAGAGATCACTGCAGCAGTTTGTGTCAGCTGCTGACTGAACCTGTGTTTCTAACAGTGTATCACATTATTATTATTATTTAACATGTTACTGCTGGGCTGAGCTGCTGGAACTCACAGTCAGTGAAGCTGTGAGGGGAAAAAGTTTAGAAAACACTAAATGACATCTGGAAGAAACCAAAAAAACGGCCTGAAATCCAAAGTTATTTCCTAATGTTTATGTAGAGACTGAAGCCATTTACAGATGTTTGTCTTTACTCTCCATTTGCCCCCAGCTGACACGTTTGTGTTTTTAGTTATTAGCAGTTCTTTAACAGTCATAGCCAAAGTAATCTCTCCACATAAAATGCTTCAATCGTGTGTTTGTTTCATTTCAGAGATGAGTCTAACCTCTTTACTGACTCTGTTTGTTGTGTTTTTCTGTTCACTGTAATACAGTCAGTTGGATCACAGTAGCATCTAGTGGACATCAGAGGAACTGCAGCTCAGCACACCAGCTCTGACTGAAGTGGGGCAAAAGTATGTGAACTCTCGCTTTCAGGAACAGGTGTGGTCCCCCGTTGCATCAACAACTTCAACTAAACATTTCCAGTAACTGTTTATCAGCACTGCACATTGGCTTGGCGGTGGGCTTCCTGCATGAACTGCTTGCTTCAGGTCTTTCCACAGTTTCTAGTTCTAGTTTCTAGGATTAAGGACAGGACTTTGGCTCGGCAATATCAAAACATTAACTTTCTTCTGCTCTAACCATTCTCTGGTTGATTGCCTTGTGTTTTTATGGTCATTGTCTTGTTTCATCATGACCCATTTTCTATTGAGCATCAGTTCACAGACGGATCCTGAAGAATTTGCTGCTACAACTCAGAACTCAGAACTCAAAGCTCCATCGATGACTACGTGCTGTTCTGGTCCAGACGCAGCAAAGCAGACCCAACCATGATACTACCACCATGTTTCACAAATTAAATGAGGATTTTATATTTGAATGCAGTGTTTGTTTGCCAACGAACAAAACACTTCTCATTCAAAACAAAAGGTTTAATTTTCATCTCACACATCTACAGAACATTTTTCCTGTTGCCTTCTGGCTTAAGCTCCTGGTCTTGAGCAAACTGTAGATGTTCTTTTAAGGAAGTTGTGGCTTTCTCTTTGCAATTTTGCCATGTACACTGTTGATGTTCAATTTTCACCTGATGTTTGATTCATGAATGTTGACTGTAGCCACTGCTAGGCCTTTAGTTTCCCAGATGTTGGCGTAGGGTGTGACCTTCCAGACAATTACACACCTGTTCTTGGTGTAATCTTTGTTATTTGACCATTACTGAGGGTAACAATCTGCCTGGCAGTTGACAAACTCTTTAGAGATGGTTTTGTGAGCTTTTCCAGCCTGGTGAGCATCAACAACTCTTCTTCGAACATCCTCAGAAAGCTCTTTTGTTGGAGCCATAACACGCTTGCACAAATTTGTATTGCGAAGTTCAGACTTTGATAGTGAAGGAAATTATTAGTTTTAGAGCAGAGTCAGAGCATGTTCAGATTGAAATAATGAGGGTTGTCCTACAAACCAAAGTTACAGTTAAAGAAAAGCACTCTACAATGCTTTTGCTCCTCTCAGTTTCACACTGAGCTGGAGGAGGATGTGACCCCGATATTATTTTTACTTCTGTTATTAGAGAGGAACAAGACTTCTTTCTGTTCTGGAGACTGTGTAAAAAGTCACATGGATTAGACTCCACCTTCAGGCTTTTTCCAGTCATTTCAACTGTATCTCTGAGTCTCCATCAGTGGCTGAAGTCTGCTCATCTCTCATCATGTGACCAAAGTATGGAAGTTTATTATCACAGACAGCTAACATTGCCTGTTTCTGGTGTCACTAAGTCTCTTCCTCCTGTCTGATACGATGATACACTGATTCAATCCCAAAGAACCCTTGAAATGATTTGATTTTTATTGTAAATTAGCTTAAATAAATGTAATGTAATGATGTAGGTTATAGGTCAAATGTTAATTTCACCATCAACATGGAGAAATACTCGCTCAGCAGGTCGACAAAGCGTGAACTTAAAAAGAAAAAAGAAGCTAAAGATACAACTAACAACCATTATTTAAACCAAAACTAGGGGGAAGGTGATGGTGTTACTGTTAGCAGCGCTGCGTCCTCTGGTTGACCTGGGTGGAGTATTTGCATGTGTAAGGGTCAGTGGGGAGTTTGTGTCCAACGGCCTATGATCATGATAATCCATCCATGTCTACTGGTGATACTAAACATAAATACTGTTGTCTTCCACTTCACATCCTGCATGTGCATGTATCAATTCCTATTAATGTCCTGTGTGCGGGTATACAAAGTTCAACAGCTGAAATAAACGTCAACTTTCACACAGAGCACAATTGAATTGAATTGAATTGAAGTACTTTATTAATCCCTTGGAGGGGAAATTGAATGTCACCTTCTCACAAGACAGCCAACATACATCAAGGAAACATGCAGACTCAGGCAGTACAAGTTAAGTGCAAAGCACCACATCAACGTCAATCAAACAATCAAACAATCAAACAATCCACAACACTCAGCAGTCAACAGCAATGTTCATTAAAAAACCTCACTGCACCAGGTATTAAGGACCTTCTAAATCTCTCCGTAGAGCACCTTGGCATCACTAATCTGGCACTAAAGGAGTTCTTCAGTTCACTAAAAACACCAAACAATGGCTGCTCCTTACTGTGCGGGAAGCTACTGAGTTTCCTCTAGTGAGTCAGGAGGCAAACCAACGATGGATCCTGCCTTTTTTATTAACTTGTTGATCCTATTTCTGTCCTCTGACTTCAACACCAACCCCCAGCAGACAACAGCATAAAAAAGCACACTAGCTAAAATACTTTGATAAAACACGTTTAAAAGTGACCTGCTGATATCAAGTGACCGAAGCTACTTCGATACTTGTAGTAGGGGAACAACCTCAACAGCCACATCATTGATGAGTGCAGGAGTCACTGGTGTCTTTTTCTTTCTAAAATCAATGATACGTTCTTTTGTCTTATTTAGGTTTAAAATGAGGTTTTTTTTTTATCACACCACTTGACAAAGCTGTTGATTTCCTTTAAGTAGGATAAGCTTCAAATATTTAGTAGTAAGTATGTTAACAGATTTTTATTATATTTAATTATTTATTAGATTTCAGTACAGCTCAATACATAGCATGAACACAATGAATCTACATGTGAACATGTTTTGTACTCTTCTGAAACTAAACAGATGTGAGAACTTTCAGATCAGCTTTTCATCTCCAGCTTTAACCTGTCTTATATGTCTGGTATTTTTTCAGAAAAACAGCAACAGCAGCAACAACAACAACACCAACAGCAACAACAACAGCAACAGCAACAACAACAACAAAACCACTATGATTTGAGACCATTACATCTTTAGCATAATATATGTTTCCTTCTGTGTTTTCTGTGGTAATATTCTCCGACTTGCTTTCACGTGTTTGACCTGAAAAGAGAAAGAAAAGAAAAACATCACATTTTCTGCATTCACTTAAAACATAAACCTGCAAATGTCTGGTTCACCAATCAAGCATCAGCTGCACCTCACCTCAGTTTCCTCTCTACACCCTTTTTTTGAATAGTGTGTTTATTATTTTCATATTGAATACATAGAAATAAGTGCACTACATCAACAGTAGGATGTAACCTTCCCTTAACCCTCCTGTTGTCCTCCAGTCAAGGAAGGAACGGAGGACGAAGGAAGGAAAGGAGGGAGGAAAGAATGGACGGAAGGGAGGAAGAAGGAAGGAAAGGAGGGAGGAATGAAGGAAGGAAGGAAGGAAGGAAAGGAAAGGAAAGGAAAGGAAAGGAAAGGAAAGGAAAGGAAAGGAAAGGAAAGGAAAGGAAGGAAGGAAGGACGGAGGAAAGAAGGAAGGAAGGAAAGGAAAGGAAAGGAAGGAAGGAAGGACGGAGGAAAGAAGGAAGGCAGGAAGGTGGAGGGAGATAGAAAGAGAGAAGGAGGGAGGGAGGGAGGAAAGAAGGAAGGAGGGAGGGAGGGAGAAAGTAAAAGGGGAAGGAAGGAAAGAAGGACGGCAGGAAGGTAGGCGGGAGGAAAGAAAGAGAAGGAGGGAGGAAGGAAGGAAGGAAAGAAGGAGGAAGGAAGGAAGGAAGGGGGATGGAGGAAGGAAAGAAGGAAGGGAGGAAAGAGAGAGGAAGGAAAGAAAGAGAGAAGGAGGAAGGAAGGACAGATGGAAGGAAGGAAGGGAGGAAAGAAGGAACAGTTTAAACAGACGGGGTCAATTTGACCCGGGAGGACGACACGAAGGTTAAACTCTCGTGTGTTTACCCTTCCCGACCTGTTTGCAGAAAAGTTGCTGCTGTCTACATTCACCAAAGTATATGAAAGGTCTCCAAATCTTTTCATATGAATTCAGTTTCCCCTCTTTGTGCCCTCATACTCATCGTTCCACCTCTACAAACCCACCTGAGTCTGTGACTGTGAGGTTGATGAAGTGAGTAACCTCAGATGTGACTCTCTTACTAAGTCCTGAGCTTCTCACTGAAACGTGACACTCATATGTTCCAGTGTCGTTGAGGTTGACGTTGTGCAGAGTGACAGACGCGTCTCCGTCCTTCATCTCTGGATCCTTCAGCTGCACTCGGTCCACAAAAGACGGATGCTGGTAGCTTCTGTATGATCGCTTGTTTCGATAGAAGAAGACGTAACCACTTGACTTCAGTTCAGGTCTGATCCACTTTAACACTGTGATGAGTTCATGTTTGAGACTTTGACACTGCAGAGTGACATTATCTCCGAATGACACTGACATTTGCTGTTGACCTGAACAAAAACAGTCAAAATACAGAGAAAATGTATAAATCATCAGTGATATACTGAAGCTCAAACAGCTCCAGTGTCAGAACTCCTTGTAGCTTATTTTGATGAAGTTCAAAATGGTTATTTCTGCTTGTGTGTGTGTGTGTGTGTGTGTGTGTGTGTGTGTGTGTGTGTGTGTGTGTGTGTGTGTGTGTGTGTGTGTGTGTGTGTGTGTGTGTGTGTGTGTGTGTGTGTGTGCCCCTCCCGCATGCATACACACAGATTAGAGAGATGCCTGCTCAGTTTCTTCATGGCTTAATAAACACAGGAATATAATATAATAAGAATCAAAACAATCTGTAATCTATGAACTATGATAGAAAACAGGACATTAAATCCATTACAGATAAACATGCAAACTGAAAGCCACAATGAAGGATCCCTGAAATGATTGTTTAGTATCTTACAGTTCTGTCTAATGTACAGAAATGCACACACCTGCACATGCACATGCACATGCTCACACACATGCACGTGCACACACACATGCACATGCTTACACACATGCACTTGAACACACACATGCACACACACAGGCATTTCTTACCTTGTGACACACAAATCAGAGACATCATCACGAGACCTTTGAGAGAGTCCATAACTGATGCTGCTGCTGGAGGACAGAGAAGCTGCATTTTCAACAGATCAGAAATTCTAAAGTGAAACTAAACCTGTCTGGCTGTCATCATACTGGGAGGGATTGAGGTCATGTGATTTCAGAGAAAGCACTGGAGCCTGGAGTTGCAGTTCCTGCAGTTTCACCCCTCCAGTACTATGATGTTTTGCTGACTCTACCTGGTTTGCATTCCAAATTTGTCAAAAACAAAACAAAACATTTCCAGAAAAATAGGTCAAGAGAGAGCTGCAAAGCAAATAATCCAAAACTAAAGTGAAATTAAAACAATGGTATGTATTTATGAGTCAGCAAGTAACACCATCACATATCAGTCAAACCTGAGCACAAACACATGATTCACACAGTTTCAGTTTGACTTACACTTTCTCAGGATATCAGCTTCACAAATAAATATCAAAATCATTGCTGTATAGGTCATTTGACTAAAATAGAGGATCTGAATACTTCCTTCACTGCTGATAAGTAACTATAGATAATCGATGAATATGGATGGATGGATAAAGATGATTAAAATTCAATACACCAGTTACCACAAGTGGTTAAATTCTGCCTCTTTACAGGAAATCAGGCTGCTTCCCAGAAAAGTGTCTTAGTCTGATCACACCACCAGATGGCAGCAGAGACTCACCATGTAAACCTTGGTTGGTTGATCACTGCTCAGCACAAGCTTTCATTTCCTTTATCAAGACAAAAATGACCTAATTTAAAAATGAACTTCACATAAATGTTCAGTAAATATTTCATTGTTGATGGAACTTTTCTAGCTGCAGCAGAAGGAGGAACACAAGACGAAAGACTGATTTATATGTTAGGAATATTATTTATTTTATTGAGTGTTCAGATCTGTTTCCATGAAGACATTTATGGGTTAATATAATGACTTTACTTTTGTTAATGTGGCCGTTGCTGCTGTATATAAGTGGTCGAGAAGAAGTAAAGCAGCAGCAGCTTCAGTCCTCCGTTGAATGAAGTCACGGTTGATCATTCACAATAAGAAACTGCTTTGGAGACTTGTGGTGGAACAACAAACACTAACAAACTACCATCTGTGTGTCTATCGGCTCCTGGAGGCGGAGTCCTGTCAGATTGACCTCCTGTGGGGCCAAAAGCCTGTTGTTCGACTCCTGTCATACCCCACTATAGTCATACTCTGGAGTTGAGACCCCCGTTACAGGAGTGATCCTGCGGTAAGTTGATGTACAATTTGGCGTGTCTCTCTAGTACTAACATTAGAGCATGAACATGAATCCACATGTGAAACACACGGGCCTCACCTTGCACGAAATGGACTAATGTTACAGTATTAATATAACTATCACAACTATAACTATAACTTTAACTGTAACACAAAAACCCCTCTATCATTTAGCAAGTCCGAGGCCTCGTCTCCAACTTCTGAGTCTGAATGCAGTCAGTGCTCCAGTCTAAGTTGACTCATGAATCCTGAAAATTAGGACTCAAAACAGAGTCAAGTTCTACAACACTGATGGACATGCATAGCAAACTGATATAACATTTCTTATTTCTTTTATCAATAATGCCCAAAATCCACTTTACGGTTCATTAAAACTTGAGTTGTATTCTTGTAGTTTAGGCCTTCATATCTATTGGTTATGATGTCATCACTAAAGTAACTCCCCAGATCTGAAAACACAATCATTATTTAGAAATGACAGTTGAACATTTGACAGTTGTACCTGGAACTGATCAGAATATCAAAGTGATAAAAGGTCAACTATCTTCTGTTATCATCAACTTTGGCCCATCCGGTTAGCTTAGGGGATTTTAGCACAGTGTGGTTACCAGCTGCCGTATTTCTGGAACAGATGCACGTTGCTGCTGAGAGGAAATGAAGAGGAAATGACGAAATGATGGACTGCAGATGGAAATTAGCTGTCGGCTAACTCTGCTGCAGAGCATGTTTTCTCCTTTTTCTTGAGATTAATGCTTTTTTCTGTACATGGTCCCTGATGCAAAAAAACTAGACCAAATCAACCACAGTCATATTAGAGAGATGCAATCATTTGTAGTGATGCACCCCCTTTCCTTCTAAAGGGATTATTGGACTCAAACCATAACAAATGAAGCAGACAAACTTTGCCATTTTATCTCTGTTGTTAATTCCACTAAGCGACCCCTCTTCTTGTAAACTGCTGAAGAGAAACTAACTCAGCAAAGGAACCCACCTAAAGGCACCCAAAGGAAGGAAGTGGCTTCAAATGCTGTGAAAGTCTTGAACTCATACCACCCAGAGGTACGATGGGACAGACATCTCTTCAGTGGCTGCTCTGTGAGTACAAACTGTCCAAATATCAATAATTCAGTTCATAGCATGTGTTTGATAAAAGTAATAGTGACATACATGTGGTGGTACTGTTCAGTAATGAGATGACATCCATCTAATGACCACCACTTTGATTCAGACTGAAATATCTCAACATGTATTTCTGTGAAATGTCCAACTTTGTGTAACTTAATGTGTAGCTTTGCTGTTAATACCTTCAGAAGTCATTATACTCCCATCACCCTCAGATGTAGTTTGTATTTAGTGCTACTTGGTGACTGTCAGCATGCTAAAATACATTATATGAACATTATACTTTCCTCATATCAACATGTCACTGAAATCATGTTGCCTCAGCTTCTTGCTTCAGTACAACAGGTTGAGCATTACAGCTTCATTATTACATTAAAGCAGAGTTTCCAGCTGCAGAATGATTCCAGAGACTTTGATCCGCTCTGGTTGTGTGTTAAATCTAAAACTAAGCTTCATTTCTCCTTAGTGCTGATGTCACTGCTCTGCTGTAGAGACAACAAAGGTTGGTAAACGTGTCCAATGACAGTTGTACTCTGACCTCACATCTTGCCCTGACAGATTTGAAACTTGCTGATCAATGTAATGTCCACTTGCTGATGTAACTGATGCAATCCAACTGAAATTAAACTGTCTTTATTTGGCTCTTACTTTTGGTTTTATGATGGGGTCCTCTACCTTTACATTATTCTGAATACAACTATCAATAATTCCTCTCAGCCTCTCTGACTGTGAGTCCCAGCAGCTCTCAGATGTTTGAAGGAGAGTTTGTCTCTCTGAGCTGTGAGGAGGACGACAGCTCTGCTGGATGGAAGCTGAGGAGGAACACAACCAGAGACACCAGGAAGGAGTGTGATGACTGGGGAGAATTAACCGATTCCTCCTGTATCATCATTGAGATTGTTGCACTGGACAGTGGAGTTTACTGGTGTGAGTCCAGAGAGGGAGCAACCAGTAACAGCATCAACATCACTGTCACTGGTAAGATCAGACTGTGGAGTTAGTATTGATGAAGCTGAGTGTAAATGATGAAATGCTGTAGTTTGTCTCTGTGTTGAGGTGGATCAGTGATCCTGCAGAGTCCTGTCCTGCCTGTGATGGAGGGAGATGATGTCACTCTGCACTGTAAAACAAAGACCTCCAACCTCCCAGCTGATTTCTATAAAGATGGTTCCCTCATCAGGACTGAGCCTGCAGGTAACATGACCATCCACCATGTTTCCAAGTCTGATGAAGGCCTCTACAAGTGTAACATCAGCAGTCATGGAGAGTCTCCATCCAGCTGGATCTCTGTCACAGGTGAGGAAGTTACCTTTGATTTCACCACTTATTTCATCCACATGTTCACCTGACCAGGTGAGATTCTCTCTGGTAGTTAAAGTTTCAGCAGACCTCATTGTGTGAACTCTACCTCAACCCAGTTGTAAGCAGGCTGTTAGTATGATTCCTCTTCAGGCACCAACAGAACTGCTTGTTAGAAGGTTGGACTCACGCTGTAACACAAAAGGCAAACAGTGAATGTATTTATTTATATTCCATCTTTTGCCTTTAGTTTTAAATGATTTTGGTGATTATTTGATGTTTCGTTGTAGAGAAACCTCCTCCTCCTCCTCCTCCGCCTCCTCCAGCTGCTGGTCTCTCAGTATTACTGTCTGTTCCATCTGTCTGTGGTCTGGTTCTACTGGTTCTACTGGTGGTAATGGTTAGACGCTGTGTCCAGAGGAAACCTACAGGTCAGACATCTACACTGTACAAAGCATGATTAAGTTTCTCACTGTAGTGTTTTAGCACAATTTAAACAAGGGTATCTCTTATTAGTATGGTTTATAACTCACTATAATGTAGTTATAAGCAGATATAATGACAAGTATTAGTATTATATTGTAATTCATTATCTGTTTATACAGCAGTAACCACTTATAGGCACCCACAGGAGGGAATATATCATACACATATCTGCTTCTGATTACATTATAGCATGTATACTGATTACTAATGATAAATAAAGGGACTTAAAGTAAAGTGTTGAGTTATGACAACATTTACATTTCTATTGATGTGCTTCAAAGTAATTTTCACATTTCTAATTAATGAACTTTAGACCATACGATGACATTTAATTTCTCTTTTGTCTCATTGTGCAAAACACTGAACATAATAAGACAAACTAGGACAGTAGTCACTCTGTAACAGTATGAACCCAGCAGATTGGCTTATTACACAATGTAAACAGCATGTAAATGAAATGGTTTCTTATACATTTTAGTGTTACTCATTTTGGTTCATTCCAGCTGCTGAAGCAGAATCTGGAGAAGACGATATCACAGATGACGACGTATACAGTGAAATATCACACGGACAGCCGACCACACAGAGCATAGGTACTGGTGTTACTGGTGTCATGTGTTGGTGCTCTTATATCTCTGTTAGAGTTTCATGAGGCTGTTTTATACATTAACGTGTAGCTTCAACATTTACAGACTTGTACACATTTATTGAATTCAACCCTTAACCTTCGTGTCGTCCTCCCGGGTCAAATTGACCCCGTCTGTTTTGACTGTTCCTTCTTTCCTCCCTTCCTTCCTTCCGTCTGTCCTTCATCCCTCCCTCCCTCCTTCTCTCTCTCTTTCTTTCCTTCCTCCATCCCCCTTTCTTCCTTCCTTTCTGTCCTTCCTTCCCCTTCCTTCTTTCCTCTGTCCTCCTTTCCTTCCTTCCTCCCTTCCTCTTTTCCTTTCTCCCTCCCTCCTACTGTACCTTCCTTCCTTCCTTCTTTCCTCTGTCCTTCCTTCCTTCCTTTCTCCCTCCCTTCCTTATTTCCTTCCTTCCTTCCTTTCTCCCTCCCTTCCTTATTTCCTTCCTTCCTTCCTCCCTCCCTTCCTTCCTTCCCTCTTCCCCCCTTCCTTCCTTGACTTGAGGTCAACAGGAGGGTTAATGTCTAATGCTTTTTAGTTAATGAAATTTTGCTGTTAAACACTTTACTTTAAATGTTGGACTTTACTCAAACCAACTGAGCTGTTGTTTAATATAAAGAATATTTATATTAAACTTACATCCTTATATGTTTATCTCCAAATTAACTGAGTGCATTGGTTGTTTTATGAAATATAAGAAGAAAAACTGCCTTAATTACAGTACTTTCAATAATAATAATAATAATAATATTTTCTTCTTTTTCAGGGAGCGATCCAGCTGCAGTGAACTCAGCAGATGTTATTTATGGACAAATACTTGTCAGACCAAACAGCCGCAGAGGTACAGCTGCTCTTTTTAATGTAAATTGTTTTTTTTCTGGTTGATGATGAAATAAGACTCTAAGTAGTTTATACTTTGCAGTAAACTGAGAACGAGATTAATCATTAAAGACTGTTAAAATAGTTAAATATACATTTTCCAAGTCACATTAAAATCAAACACAACACAGAAAACAAAGTGAAGTGTTGTGTTTCAGTGTCCAGCAGGGGGCAGCAGACACCTTTTAGTTTTCACGAGGAAGCTCAAAACCAAAATAAGAAAATATAACTCTGTTTATTATCAGCATGTGATCGTATCTATAAATCGGTGTCTTGGTCTCTGAAGCCATAAACATACAGAACCTTCTTACCAAAGGACACTGACTCACCACCGATCTTGATGAACCAAAATAAGCTTCAGATTACTCCAGAATGTCTTTCCAGAGAGTTTATCCTCACTTAAAGGTCTTCTGTCTGTTGTGGAAGAGGGATCCCTCCTCTGTCTCTCTTCCTGTGGTTTCTAACTTTTTCTCTTTCCAAATGAGCCTGGCATATATTAATAGGAACTGACTTAACTTGAAATAGTAAACACTGTACAGAGCTAAACACAAAAAGTAAAAAAAAAATAAAAAAAAGAGACGAAAGTCAGACAAAATGATTTCTCTCTCTCTGTGTGTGTTTTCAGATGGTCCAACAGAACCAGATGTTTTTTACACTTCATTGAACTGGCGGACTGCAAATCTGGAGCACCGGGTGGCCTGATGGTCGTTCTGCTCTGACTTGAACTGCCAAGTTCACCAGCAACAATATAGTGAACAAGAATCAGTTACAGCATGAACGGACCAATCAGATCCACTTATGTGGTGATGACGGGCAACAGCAGACTACAGTGGATCTCAGTACCCAAAAAAAACCCAACAAAAAAGAAAAAACGCTGTCTCTGCTTTAAGGAGGTTCAGCTCCGCCCCGCTGAGACGGAGGAGAGGAGCAGCTGAGTCTGTTCTGCTGCAGGAATACTACTACTTTATTCCTCCTCTCTGTTCTGTATAAAGGTCCGGACACTGAATGGAGGACAGAGTTGCTCCGTCAGTAATGGCGCTTTTCCACTATACAGTTCTAGCACTACTTGGCTCGACTCGGCTCGACTCGAATCGACTCGACACAGTTCCAGGAACCTTTTCCATTACAAAAAAGTACCTACTCAACGTGGGCGGGGTTGTCATAGCACGGCTCTGCGAAACTGCCGTGACGTTGTACACAAACACATAAACAATGGAGGACATGGAGGCGATGGTGTACTTGCTGCTGTTTGAGGCTTTCTGTCTCACACAAAGAAAGAGAAGAGAAACCAATCACTGTAACGCTGTTGTTGGTATTTAAAAATGCCGGGTCTGATTCTTGTGTGGGACGGCTCATGACTCTTCCAGTGACTCTCTGACCAATCAGTGGCCGGCAGTCTGTTGACGTCACATTTAGTGTCAGGTCGGCTCGCTTGGAACCTCACCAGAGCAGATACTAAAAAAGCACCAGGTACCAGGTACTATCCCTGATGGAGACGCAAAAAAACGAGTCGAGTCGTGCTGGAACTGTGTAGTGTAAAAGCGCCATAAGCGGCTGCAGGACGCTGTTGTGTGAGCTGTGGTGGAGCGAGCTAGAGAGTGAATGAAGAGAGGGAGCGCTGACAGTCAGAAAGCTGCTGAATCAGATCAATAAAACGTTATTTTCTGATAGTTTCACAGCGGCTCCGTTCAACAGCACTAATAAACTTCCCCACACACCTCCACTCAACCCTGCAGCTCAGCCTCAAACCTCTGAATGTGAAACACCTTCGTGCTGTTTAAAACACAGCAGCAGCTTTATGCTGCTTTAGTTGCTTCACTTTAAAAAGTCTTAATGAGATCGTCTTTATTTCCATCTGGACAATAAATCAACTCTGATCCTGATCCACTTCTAAGACATCTGCAAGTCTGTTATTGATCAGCAGACAGTTCGTTTAGTTATTATAGGAACACAATGTAGAAACAGATTTACTGAAACAGTATTTTATATGTTCCTCAATAATAAACTAGTTGAACTTGGATAATCACTTCTGCTTTTCTTTGTTTCAGAGTTAAAATATGGACTTTTTTTCTTCTTTTTTTGATGGTTTGTTTGGAACATTTATTAACTGGTACATTTTCTGTCCTGTGCTTTGTGAGTGTGTCATCCCCATTTATATCTATACAACCAGCAGTTAAATTACTAAACCACAATTTATTTATTTATTTCTAGATCTAGACCTCTTAATGTTGCTCTCAGAGTGAAACCAAAATGATTCATTTGACTTAAAAATTTACAAAATGTTCTTTCGGGGGAGCCGTACCTCCTACAGGGCCGGACTGAGGTCCATCAACAGTACCAGAGTCTCTCAAACACTGAACCATTAGATTTGTGTTGTTCTATTTGTGTGATATAAGATTCTTGTAATTTCCTTTTATTTTATTGGCATTATGTTCTAAATCATAATAATTAAAATAACTTGTTATAATATATAGAGATAGAGTGAGTGTTGCTGTGAGTGTGAGCAGAAGAGTCATCAAAGCCAGAATAAAAACAGTAATAATCAGGTTAGGTAAGGTTACTTTATTGGTCTCCACCAGGGAGGAACTTGTCTCGGAGATAGGGAAAAGTTGACCTACAATAAAAACAACATGCAGTACAAACGTACATCAGGTTAAAAGACAGTGGTGGAATAAACACAGACTGACACCGGACGTTCCGACACATATACTGCCATAAATATACATCCATACCACCTCCCAACCCTCCATCATAGCATTCACATAAGCATTCACCTCACCTTGCCTCACCTCATCACCATGGCAACCTATCAAACATTCATTCTGTCTCTAATCAGAGCTTGTGGTTGCTGACTCAAGGAGCCAACTTGGACGTCTTTTAAGCTCTGAGTCTGGAATCTGGTCAGATGAATGTTTTATTTATTTTTTATGACTGTTTTAGATGGATTTTAATGTATTTTTTTCTCCATTTTATTATCAGTATCATTACGGTCAGGTTTCTGCATTATGTTTAGTTTCTACTGAACTGCTTTATTTTCATGTTAGAAAAACAACCCATGGTTTCCATTTCACATGGGATGAAAGAAAAGCAATAAAGTGATGCAAACAGAAAGAGAAACATGCTGCAGTCATATCTGATTCATCCTTATCATTTACTTTACAAGATGACTGATGTCTGCTGTGTTTTTGGTCCAAAGTTCAGGAAAGATGTTGGTTAAATGGTTTACACTGATTTCAGATGACCTGTCAGCCCTTTTTCAATATTTAACTCAAACCATAATTTTGTCTAAAACAGCAGAACATATGTGGCATTCATTTGGTATCGCATTAGAAGTTCCCGACTGGGTAAATCCACATGAACGCCCCCTCAAGTCAGAACAACAACTCAGAAAGTCAGTAAAATGTTTGGTACGTTTGACATCATAGACGCAGGAACATGAAACAGACTAAAGTAAATGTTTGGTTGATGGCAAGAAACTTTTTCTAAATTTTGCTGTTATTAGGTTGTGACCGTTAGTCCCTGTCCGTGTAGAGCAGGGGTGTCCAAACTATTCCACAAAGGGCCATAATGTGGCTGCAGGTTTTCAATCCCACCAAGCAGGAGCACACCAACCTTGACTTATTTAATCAACTGGTTGAATCATGTGCTCTTGATCGGTTGGAACAAAAACCTGCAGCCACATGGCCCTTTGTGGAATAGTTTGGACATGCCTGCTGTAGAGTGACCTAGATGAGTTATAAAAGGTATTTGTTAGCATTAACTCTGATAACAAGTCAGGTAAAGCAACATTTCAGTGGTTTTAGAGCAGTGGTCACCAACCTTGCTCCTGGAGATCTACACTCTAACACACCTGATTTAAATTATGAACTTGTTATCAAGCAGCTGAAGCTTGTAGAGAGCTTAATAACGAGCTCATTATTACAATCAGGTGTTAGAGTGGGGAGGTACCTACAACATGCAGGGCAGTAGCTCTCCAGGAGCAGGAGTGGTGATCACTGCTTTAGGGGAAAGTACTGATGCAGAAACAAGTCTGGGACAAAATGCAACATCCTGTTTGTAGCGTCCATGTTGTTTCCACATTTAAGAAATCAGAAGAAGAACTTCAGCTGTGACTTCTGTGTTGGGACAAAGTGTTCCCTTTGCTTATCTGGTTGACATTCACGCTCTGCTTATGCACTACACACACAGACACACACACACACACACACACACACACACACACACACACACACACACACACACACACTCCTTTCAGCAGAGTTGTTTCCTTTTGCTGATTCTGGGACTTTTGGATAGAAACACATGACTAACTGATGACATGACATGAACTCTGCGTGTTTTATAAACCTGCTGTGACTCTGCAGATTTGACAGCTCAGCTTCAAGTAAACAACTTTTACATGAAGTCTGGTTATACATATGAATGGTTATATAACATGAATCCAGGTCATCTACTTTATGAATACAGTCTTTATTAAAACAGCAAACATGCAAAGAAGTATAATACATTTAATAATTGGAAATTAAACGTCAACAAAAAACACATACAGGAGAAAAGAAAGTGACATGGTTCATACATTTGCTACAAATAATGATTATTAAATAATAATTATCATTCCATATCTGAAAAGTGCTTTCTCTGTTAAATGTTGAAATTAAAAAGACGTTAATTACAATCAAAGCTTCTGATAGATTGTTCCGTTTTTTAATGCTGTAGAAAAAGTAGAATATTTAACGCTTGGTGCTTTAGCCGTGCTATCATCATGTGACCTGCTGACGTATGATTTCTTCATTGATATTTATTGTTGGAGGTTCAGTCAGTCTCTTATTTCTGTTCCACACATTTTAAACATTATTTCTGACTGATCTGATGATTGTCACCACTGGACCTGCGCATAGAGTAAATATAAATGTATATATTTTATATCTTATTCATTAATTGGTCACATTTTGTTATTTAATAAGGTTATTTTATATCAATATAATATATAACATTATAACCCTCCCAAACAAAAAGCTAAAAGTGCAAATGCTTGAGACATAAAAGTATTTCATCATATATTTAATATAATTTTGCTCTAATTTTCTGCTGACTGCCGTGTTTTAAAATGATAAAGTTCTCAGTTAGATCAGATTTATTTTTTGACCTGTGAAAACACAATATGATTTTGCCAGGGAAATAATAAAAGCAGCAGTGACAAAAGCTGATTGGCTGCAGTGAGCATAAAATATAAAGAATAATGGTAAGTACTTGATAAACGGTATAGTTTATAGCTTATAGAGCTGCTGTTAGCCGTGCTGTAGCTCCCACAGTTAGTGTGTGAAACCCGGCTCACTCATCTTAGGAGGAGGCTGGTATGAATTCTGCTTCACAGCTACGTTACGTCTTCTAAAGAACATAAAAGCAGCTACACCGAGAACAAGAAGAAGCACACCAGTAACCGACAGAGCAACTACCGTCCCATCATATCCACCCTTCTTTCCTTCATCCTTCTTTCCTTCATCCTTCTTTCCTTCATCCTTTTCTCCTTCAGCCAAGGTGTTTCTATCTGTGTGACCTGCAGAGCACAAACAGGTGTGAGTATCAGCTGTCAGGTAGGTGATGACTAGGGCTGTGACGATATGCTCTTATTGTGATGTAAAAGCAATGTATCCCAGCAGTTAAGCGGTTTACTGAGCCCCACTTCCCCGCCATTAGTGAAGCAACCAAACTAGAGAGTGATGAGGCTGCTGGCTGGATGGTAGAGTGGGGAACTTTTGGCACTTTTCCACTATATGGTTCTAGCACTACTCGGCTCGCCTCGACACGGTTCCAGGAACCTTTTCCATTACAAAAAAGTTCCTACTCAACGTGGGCGGGGTCGTCATAGCACGGCTCCGCGAAACTGCCCTGACTTCGTTTTATACGCGACACAAAACACATAAACAATGGAGGACATGGAGGCGATGGTGTACTTGCTGCTGTATGAGGCTTTCTGTCTCACACAAAGCAAGAAAATTGAGCCGTATGGCTGTAACTATGGTAACGCTGTATAGCTGTAACTATGGTAACGCTGAATAGCTGTAACTATGGTTGTAACGCTGCTGCCGGTATTTAAAAATGCCGGGTTTGATTCTTGTGTGGGAAGGCTCATGACGCTTCCAGCGACAACTACCAATCAGCGGCCAGCTGTGTGTCTACGTCACATTTTAGTACCGGCTTGGCTCGCTTGGAACCTCACCAGAGCAGGTACTAAAAAAGTACCAGGTACCAGGTACTTTCCCTAGTGGAAACGCAAAAAGAACCGAGGCGAGTCGAGGCGAATCGAGGCGAGTCGTGCTGGAACGGTGTAGTGGAAAAGCGCCATTAGTGTCAGGTCGGCTCGTTTGGAACCTCGGCAGAGCAGGTACTAAAAAAGCACCAGGTACCAGGTACTATCCCTGATGGAAACAAAAAAAAAACCCAAGTCGAGTCGTGCTGGAACTGTGTAGTGGAAAAGCGCCATTTGAATTCAGGTACTTTTCAGTGAAGATGAGGGAACAGTATTCTGAGTCTCTGGTAGTCTACTGAGGACGGAGCGAATGCTAGCGAGGAACATTGACAGGACATCTGGTTGCCTAGGGTAAGCGTTTAGCTCACCTCTGATGTCGGCTCACTTGCCGTGCTTCGTTGAACCTTGAAATGTATGCTTCCTCGTGCAACACTTTAAGCTTCTCGTGAGGTGGTGCTGAGGTCTTGTGTCCCTCGGCTTTCTCTGGGTCTCAGGTTCTCCAACGTATCGCACTGTCCTACGTCTCTCCTGCATTACGTGGAAGCACATTCGTCCAGATCTAAGTTATCTCTGGGAAATTGAATCGTCTGACTAGCACAGACTGGTCAGACACGCAAGAACTGATGAAGCCCCTTAGATAAGAGGCAAAACTAGATATATAACAAGTCCAGTTGCTTTCGATTCAGTTTGCTCAGAGATACATTAGACTACAGTATATGACAGCTGTGGTTGGCATTTTTAACCTTTGTGTCGTCCTCCCGGTTCAAATTGACCCCGTCTGTTTTGACTGTTCCTTCCTTCCTCCCTCCCTTCTTTCCTTCCTCCATCCCTCATTCTTTCCTTCCCTCCTTCCTTTCTTGCCTCCTTCCTTCTTTCGTTCCTTCCTTTCCTTCCTCCCTCCTTCTCTTTCTTTCCTTCCCCCCTACCTTCCTCCCTTCCTTCTTTCCTCTGTCCTTCTTTCCTTCCTTTCTCCCTCCCTCCCTCCATCCGTCTTTCCTCCCTCCCTCCTACATACTTCCTAGCTTCTTTCCTCCGTCCTTCCTTCCTTTCCTCCCTCCTTTCCTTCCTCCCTCCCTCCTTTCCTCCCTTCCTTTCTTGACTCAAGGGCAACAGGAGGGTTAAAAACGACCAGCAATGACAGTAATGGGCTCAACCCCGCAGTAGCTATCACGTGACCACGGTACTGCTATAATGCGGTTATCGTCACAGCCCCAGTGATGACTCAGCTCTACAGACTCACCTGGGTCAGTGACGTTCAGATGGATGACGTGCTTGGTCTCAGTGTAGTCTCTCTCTCTGCCTTCTGTGTTGCTGTTTATAATTCGACACTCGTATTTTCCGGTGTCGTTTATGTTGACTTTCTGCAGAATCACAGAAAGGTCTCCATCCTTCATGGACGCGTCTCTAAGCTGTACTCGACCTAGAACTGTTGTATGCTGGTAGCTTTCGTATGAGCGGTCGTTACGGTAGAAGAAGACGTAACCATCTTCTTTCAGCTCAGGTCTGCTCCACTCTAACAGTGTGATGGCTTTATCGTTGGGACTCTGACAGGGAAGAGTGACGTCATCTCCAGGCGTCACGTTTATCTCTCGCTGATCTAAACATAAACAGAAAAGTAGGAAGCAAACATCAGTAATTCACCTCTTTAAGAATCAGAATTAATCTTATTGTTAGCAGATTAAACACTGACACACTGAAGGAGCATTTCTGACATTTCCCAAAAGACCTTTTTCTCTCATTCCACAATAAAACAACTATTAATAAATACATTTTAAAAACACAATGGCCTAAAATCAATACCACGATTACTTGCCACCATTACTTCGGTAACGATATCTTATATATTTAATACACCTGTGCACACGATTCTCCGTCCCCACACTAGAACTTGTATTAATCAACTGCATTGACAAATAAACTGACAACCCTAGATTATCACTTAGTCATATTTATTAACCATATTCAGGAGAATATATTCAAGAAAGATGACATAGTTTAACATGCAGTGTCCCGTGAATGTTAAATAAATCAACCTAATATAAAAAGGTCTGAGTAACATTTTTATGGCTTCTATTGTTTCATTGTCTTATTAGCCGGATCTTATGAGAGACATTAATTCAATCAATATGACTAAATATAGGTCAGTTAGAGTTTCCCACAAGCAGTGATGTGTTTTACATCAATAGGCAGTGACCGACTTCCCCTCAGATTTTCCGGGGAAGTTATATCACATTCAGCACCCAGCAGAGGCCTCGACCCTCAAGTATTTTCATCAGACTGCAGGGTGTACTGGGTAAAACGGCTCAAACCTGTTGTAATTCTTGCTATAGAACTGTTAACATATCACTGTTTTTGTAATTACTATCATGGCCAGCAGGGGGAGACAAACTGTAGGTTCTCTGCTCTAATTCTAAGGAGATTAAAGTAATTATTTTGGTGAAAACAGAGCTCAGTTTTGTTTAATAAACTCAGAATTATTTTGATCCTGTGAAAAACAAGGCTGGCAGTTGTCTTGAGGACTTTAAGCTCTTCACTGCTGCCGACACTGGACGTTTTTTTGTTGTTGAAGTTCCATTTAATCGACATTTGTCAAGTGTTTTCATTTCACTGCATCCCATAGGAATAATGAAACAGTGAGGGGCTTCTCCCAGAGGAACACAACACTTTCAGTTTTGTTTACTTAATGAGTTAGACCTGCATTTAGTTTTGTTTTTACGGATCATCTGAAGAGGAATGAGTCATCTAGTTAGACCATAAACTGTTAAGACTAGATTTTTAGTTTAGTTTATTTCAGTCATTAAACTCAAACAAATAAAGTCAATAATCATAATGTCCTTGTCTTCTTCATCTCCTTTAGAAACAGTGACAAAGCAAAGTTTCTGACCAAAGAGGTTCGAATGAATTTGCTTATAACACCGACCCTTTTTACTTTAGTCTTTTAAGTAGATCTCAATGTACAAACAACCACAAATCACTAATAATAAATGACTACTGTATATACATAATACACATATGATAATACAGTGAAAATACAATTTTATATTTGTTGGTCAATTTAGTCCATCAAACATTAAATAACAGATCAACTTACTTCAGTTTGTAAAGAAATGTGACCCTTTATTGATAAACTGATATTATACAGATGGGACATAAGTTTCACTTTTCATCCATGAGTCATCTAAACGGCAAAATGTCTTTTATTGCAATTACAGCTAAATGTAAGTATGTTGTTTACATTCAAAAGACGAGTTTCTTGAAAAGGAGAAAAAAATTGGAGGAGTGCCATTTCCTCATTCTCGCTCTGCACACAGCACAAAACAAACATCTGACACACACACACAGACACACAAAAACACACAAACATGAACACACAGCTCACCTTTAGATGCAGAAGTCAGAGAAAAGATGAGGAGAGGTAGAAATAATGCAAACAAAGCCATGAGAGCAAAGTTTCAGTTCCTTTGCAAACCACAGAACAGCTGTTGTTTATAACCCAAACAGTCTGTAGGAGTGACTCAAAATGTCACATGACATGACTGCAGCTACATTTAAAGGAGACACAGCTTGCTTCCTGTTATTGTCACTATAATGATGGATCTCAGCTGTTCAACACAGTCAAAGCTTCCGAACTTGCAGAAATGCTCCCTGAAAGTCATAATCCAGGACTTCAGCCTTTACAGACATCAGGAAATTAAATGAGAAAATAAAGTTTTTAACTGTAGATCATACAAAGATATTCCAGTAAAGCTGCTGCATATAAATATAAACCTGGAAATGTGCAGAATATCTGTCTTCTTTGAATTCTACTGACCACATATATATATATATATATATATATATATATATATGTATATAACACAGTCCAGCGTAACACCATCACCCACTACAACCTCAATAATAACCATAAATTAGGATTTAAGGCAGAGATGCTGAGTTGGATTGTATTAGATTGTACAGGTGTTCTTAATAAAGTGCTCAGTGAAAGTATGTCTATAGATTTTATTCTGTGTAATTTATTTTCTGTAATCCAGAACAAAGTCCAGTGATGTTGTAAACTGAAGCTGGTTCTTTACACATCTGGACTTAAAGCTATGTTCTCTGTCTCAGTATTGGCTTTTGTTCAGAACTATAAACACTTTCAGTGTGTGTGTTCAGTTATCCTGTCTGGCTACGCAGAAATAACAGTTTCATACCTGAACATGATCACTTACCAGGGTATAAACTCAGATAAATCCCCTTGGCTGCACTTCATGACTGCTTATTATCATATATAGAGTTACTAACCTGCTTATAGTCCATGAATGAGTAAGTATCAGCTCCCGGCAGTCTTGGAGGAACGTCCAGTCTTCCTGGTAGTCCGAGGAGATCTTTATCACCAAAGTCTCCATTTTACAGTCTCCAGAGAATATAAATCCAGGCAGAGAAGAATATCCAGCCTTTATGAACAGAATATGTAGTTCTCTCTCTGTGGAGGACCGGCTGAGTGAGATAAGTGTCTCACCACGCCTACTTCCTACATGAGCCATGCGGGGAGCCTCAGACAACTTCTTCCTGCTCTCCGTCCAATCAGCATTCAGAACCTCGAAGTGGCCTTTTGACTGACTTATCAAACCCTTAGTGAGGATAAATCTTTACGCAAAAGTGGAAGAAGTACTCCTTTTAAAGTAGATCCTTTACTGGAGTAAAAGTATTAACAGACCGAAGTAAAAATGCTCTGTAACAAGTAAAAGTTCTGCATGAAAAATCCTCCTGCAGTAAAAGTACATTGTCTGGTCCTCTGTACAGCTGCTATGATGGCATAGTTGGGAGTTCGACATGACAGAGTGACAGTCTGTCCATGATGTGATGTCATCTGTTGCAGCTGTGGGTCTAAAGAAGAAGAAAACAAGGGAGAAAAGTTAGCTTTAAAATTCTTCATTTCATTTTGCTAACCCACTTTTTGTCTTCTTAAATCATACACTCCACACTATCAGGTGGATACATTTAAGCAGAGAAAGGGAAGAACCGGGTTGGTCCATTAGACATCACTGCCTAGAATTGGGGTCAGTGTCAAGGTATTTCAGGAGTAAGACACTTGACACTATGATGAGAGGACTTGTAGGTTTTTTCCCCCTATGTCAAAATGTAAATATCAGCTCGTGTTTCTCTTCTTGGCTTTCTTTTTATTTTTAAGTCACACATCTTAACATACTATAACTTTAAAAATACAAGCAATATATGTATTTTTTTTTTATTATTATTGAAATTATACATAACTATCACAGTCAAATCTTCTATCGTTATCACCGCTCTTCCTCTCCCTTTGCTTTACCTGGTTTTTCCCCACAGTGTATCTAGCCAGGTGCTCGTGGGATCAAATAAATATTTATTTAATTGTGGTCTGCTTGCCTCTGATTGACTGTAACACAATAACACAATATCAGAAGAACAAGCAGTATATGTGAAATAACTCCAGAATGAAGTTTTTTGCTTAACATACACATAAAGACAGAGATTAGGTTTTATTTAACTCTGCATTTTGAGAGTTTATCATATATTCTTTATCTTTGTGGTCATTCCTGCAATAGTTTTTAATTCAGAATTAATACTTAGTGTACTTTTATTTTCTTCTAACAATATTATAACTGTCAGGGCCAAAGAATTCAATCTTGTTTTATCAGCTGCAGCACTGTGATAATAGTTATTTCTGTGTTTCCTCATGCTTTATGTTTCTAATGTTAATCTAACAGCAGCAGCAGCAGTAGTAGTGTTGTAGTTACCACAGAGCTCCAGCAGGGGGAGTATAGAGCTGCTATTACAGACGTCACCAGAGGAAAGCTTTCCCTCTCAGATCGTGTAATGCATACGGACTAACTAAACCTGTATCTTTGTGGTTATTTCTGCAATAACTTTTATTCTGAATAAATGCTCAAGCAGATATGGAAAGTTAGTATACTTTTAGTTTCTTCTAACACTTTTATAACACTTTTATAACTTTCTCATCTTGAACATGAACCAATAGTTTTACCAAAATAAACAACACAAAAATGTGAGAGACTGAATAATGTGTATTATTAATGTTGTTTTATCAGCTGCAGCACTGTGATAATAGTTATTTCTATGTTTCCTCATGCTTTATGTTTCTAATGTTAATCTAACAGCAGCAGCAGTAGTGTTGTAGTTACCACAGAGCTCCACCAGGGGGAGTATAGAGCTGCTATTACAGACGTCACCAGAGGATCGCCATGTATTGCATAAAACCTGTATCTTTGTGGTCATTTCGGCAATAGTTTTTATTCTGAATTAATGCTCAAACAGATACTGAACGTTAGTATACTTTTTATTTTCTTCTAACACTTTTATAACTTTCAGGGCCAAAGAATGAAATCTTGAACATGAATAGTTTTACCTCCATAAACAATATAACAATTAGACGGATTGAATAATGTAGATTATTGGATGTTGTTTTACAAGTGATAATAGTTATTTCCGTGTTTCCTCATGTTTTATGTATAATGTTAAACTAACAGCAGCAGTAGTGTTGTAGTTACTGCAGAGCTCCAGCAGGGGGAGTATAGAGCTGCTATTACAGACGTGACCAGAGGAAAGTTTGTGTCTGTGCATTTTTCACATGAATACTTCCTCTAAGGTGTTTTATTAAGAAAACAGCTGTGGTGCATACGAACTAAAAATTAAAAAACTAACGTCGGATATGAACAAAGTCATATGTTTGTGGCGCTAGCTTTAGCTGCGGAGCTAACTTCATCTATACTCCGCTAAGCAGCTCGACTCTAACGTGACTGACCAGCCAGCATGTTGTTATCAGCCAGTGATTTACTGCTAATATCTCCACAGCATTTACTTCATCTGAATGTAAAATAAAGCTTCACGTTTTCACTCTTCAAATGTGTCCCTTCTATTAAAACATCACACACACCCATTCAAACACACGGTTCACCTGTTGTGTGTGTGTGTGTGTGTGTCTTCGTCAGTCTGAGTAACGACACTGACATGCATGAATGAAACAAACAGCTCACCTGCAGAGGAAGGAGTCAGAGTAAAGATGAGGAAAGGCAGGAATGATGTAGAAAACGCCATGTGAGTAAAGTCTCTCCTCCTTTACCATCCAGAAAACAGATCCAGTTTATAACCAAACCAAACAGTGTGCAGGAGGAGTGGCTCTTAATGTCACATGACTGCAGCTACATTTAAAGGAGACACATCTTGCTTATTGTGATTATTACTATAATGATGATCTCAGCTGTTAAACACGGTAAAATGCTCCCTGAAAGTCAAAATCCAGGACTTCAGCCTTTACAGTGTTACCTCAGTCTGCTCTGCTTCCCATCACACTGACATCAGGTCATTATAAGATAAATAAGGAGTTTTAAACTGTAGATTATACAAAGATATTCTGGTAGAGCTGTAGGATATACATGTAAACCTGGAAGTGTGCAGAATATCTGTCTCCTTTGAATTCTACTGACCACATAACATTGTTCATCACATATTAGGACACTTCTCAGTATAACACACTCCAGCACAACACCATCACCCACCACAACCTCAATAATAACCATAAAACATAACATAGAGAGACAGAGATTACTGCCATACCAGCAAAGAAAAAAGTACCAGTAACCACATAACAACGTGATACTCGAATGAGTCATTTGAACATTTATTGAAATGAAAGCATGTGAGAAGTTTAGAGGGAAAAATCAGTATTTGGTGGAGCTGTTAACAACTCATAGACATCTGAAATGTGAGCCGACTACACACTGCTTTTTGGTTTCATCTTTAACAATGTGTTGTATTTATAAAGCTTGTTATATTTTCCATTGTGTCAAATCTGCATCTGAAAAGTAACTAAAGCTGTCAAATAAATGTAGTGGAGTAGAAAGTACAATATTTCCCTCTGAGATGTAGAAAGTAGCATCACATGGAAATACTACAGTAAAGTACAAGTACCTCAAACTGTACTACAGTAAAGTACAAGTACCTCAGACTGACATCGTACAAACCTCCTGGTTGTACGGGGAGATCTTTATCACCAAAGTCTCCATTTTACAAACTCCAGAGAATATAAATCCAGGCAGAGAAGAATATCCAGCCTTTATGAACAGAATATGTAGTTCTCTCTCTGTGGAGGACCGGCTGAGTGAGTGTCTCACCACGCCTACTTCCTACATGAGCCATGCGGTGAGTCTCAGACATCTTCTTCCTGCTCTCCATCCAATCAGCATTCAGAACCTCGAAGTGGCCTTTTGACTGACTAATCAAACCCTTATTGAGGATAAATCTTCATGCAAAGGTGGAAAAAGTACTCAGATCCTTTACTGGAGTAAAAATATTAATACACCGAAGTAAAAATGCTCTGTAACAAGTAAAAGTTCTGCATGAAAAATCCTCCTGCAGTAAAAGTACATTGTCTGGTCCTCTGTACAGCTGCTATGATGGCATAGTTGGGAGTTTGACATGACAGAGTGACATGTTGTCCAGGATGTGATGTCATCTGTTGCAGCTGTGGGTCTAAAGAAGAAGAAAACAAGGGAGAAAAGTTAGCTTTAAAATTCTTCATTTCATTTTGCTACCCCACTTTTTGTCTTCTTAAAATCATACACTCCACACTATCAGGTGGATACATTTAAGCAGAGAAAGGGAAGAACCGGGTTGGTCCATTAGACATCACTGCCTAGTATTGGGGTCAGTGTCAAGGTATTTCAGGAGTAAGACACTTGACACTATGATGAGAGGACTTGTAGGTTTTTTCCCCCTATGTCAAAATGTAAATATCAGCTTGTGTTTCTCTTCTTGGCTTTCTTTTTTTTTTAAAGTCACACATCTTAACATACTATACCTTTAAAAATACAAGCAATATATGTATTTTTTTAAATTATTATTATTGAAATAAAACGTAACTATCACAGTCAAATCATCTATCTTTGTCACAGCTCTTCCTCTCCCTTTGCTTTACCTGGTTTTTCCCCACAGTGAATCTAGCCAGGTGCTCGTTGGATAAAATAATATTGATTTAATTGTGGTCTGCTTGCCTCTGATTGACTGTAAGACCATAACACACGATTAGAAGAACAAGCAGTATATATGAAAGAACTCCAGAATTAAGTTTTTTTGCTTAACATACAAATAAAGACAGAGATTAGGTTTTATTTAACTCTGCATTTTGAGAGTTTATCATATATTCTTTATCTTTGTGGTAATTCATGCAATAGTTTTTAATTCAGAATTAATGCTTAGTGTACTTTTATTTTTTTCTAACAATATTATAACTGTCAGGGCCAAGGATTCAATCTTGTTTTATCAGCTGCAGCACTGTGATAACAGTTATTTCTGTGTTTCCTCATGCTTTATGTTTCTAATGTTAATCTAACAGCAGCAGCAGTAGTGTTGTAGTTACCACAGAGCTCCAGCAGGGGGAGTATAGAGCTGCTATTACAGACGTCACCAGAGGAAAGCTTTCCCTCTCAGATCGTGTAATGCATACGGACTAACTAAACCTGTATCTTTGTGGTAATTTCTGCAATAACTTTTATTCTGAATAAATGCTCAAGCAGATATGGAAAGTTAGTATACTTTTAGTTTCTTCTAACACTTTTATAACACTTTTATAACTTTCTCATCTTGAACACGAACCAATAGTTTTACCAAAATAAACAACACAAAAATGTGAGAGACTGAATAATGTATATTATTAAATGTTGTTTTATCAGCTGCAGCACTGTGATAATAGTTATGTCTGTGTTTCCTCATGCTTTATGTTTCTAATGTTAATCTAACCGCAGCAGCAGCAGCAGCAGCAGCAGCAGTGTTGTAGTTACCACAGAGCTCCACCAGGGGGAGTATAGAGCTGCTATTACAGACGTCACCAGAGGAAAGCTTTCCCTCTCAGATCTTGTATTGCATAAAACCTGTATCTTTGTGGTCATTTCTGCAATAGTTTTTATTCTGAATTAATGCTCAAGCAGATACTGAATGTTAGTATACTTTTTATTTTCTTCTAACACTTTTATAACTTTCAGGGCCAAAGAATGAAATCTTGAACATGAATAGTTTTACCCCCATAAACAATATAAAAATTAGACGGATTGAATAACGTAGATTATTAAATGTTGTGTAACAAGTGATAATAGTTATTTTCGTGTTTCCTCATGCTTTATGTATCATGTTAAACTAACAGCAGCAGTGGTGTTGTAGTTACTGCAAAGCTCCACCAGGGGGAGTATAGAGCTGCTATTACAGACGTGACCCGAGGAAAGTTTTTGTCTGTGCATTTTTCACATGAATACTTCCTTTAAGGTGTTTTATTAAGAAAACAGCTGTGGTGCATACGAACTAAAAATTAAAAAACTCACGTCGGATATGAACAAAGTCATCTGTGGGTGGCGCTAGCTTTAGCTGCGGAGCTAACTTCATATATACTCCGCTAAGCAGCTCGACTCTAACGTGACTGACCAGCCAGCATGTTGTTATCAGCCAGTGATTTACTGCTAATATCTCCACAGCATTTACTTCATCTGAATGTATAATAAAGCTTCACGTTTTCACTCTTCAAATGTGTCCCTTCTATTAAAACATCACACACACCCATTCAAACACACGGCTCACCTGTTGTGTGTGTGTGTGTGTGTGTGTCTTCATCAGTCTGAGTAACGACACTGACATGCATGAATGAAACAAACAGCTCACCTGCAGAGGAAGGAGTCAGAGTAAAGATGAGGAAAGGTAGGAATGATGTAGAAAACGCCATGTGAGTAAAGTCTCTCCTCCTTTACCATCCAGAAAACAGATCCAGTTTATAACCAAACCAAACAGTGTGCAGGAGGAGTGGCTCTTAATGTCACATGACTGCAGCTACATTTAAAGGAGACACATCTTGCTTATTGTGATTATTACTATAATGATGGATCTCAGCTGTTAAACACGGTAAAATGCTCCCTGAAAGTCAAAATCCAGGACTTCAGCCTTTACAGTGTTACCTCAGTCTGCTCTGCTTCCCATCACACTGACATCAGGACATTATAAGATAAATAAGGAGTTTTAAACTGTAGATTATACAAAGATATTCTGGTAGAGCTGTAGGATATACATGTAAACCTGGAAGTGTGCAGAATATCTGTCTCCTTTGAATTCTACTGACCACATAACATTGTTCATCACATATTAGGACACTTCTCAGTATAACACACTCCAGCACAACACCATCACCCACCACAACCTCAATAATAACCATAAAACATAACATAGAGAGACAGAGATTACTGCCATACCAGCAAAGAAAAAAGTACCAGTAACCACATAACAACGTGATACTCGAATGAGTCATTTGAACATTTATTGAAATGAAAGCATGTGAGAAGTTTAGAGGGAAAAATCAGTATTTGGTGGAGCTGTTAACAACTCATAGACATCTGAAATGTGAGCCGACTACACACTGCTTTTTGGTTTCATCTTTAACAATGTGTTGTATTTATAAAGCTTGTTATATTATATATATATCTATATATATATATATATCTATATATATATATATATATATATATATATATATATATAACAAGCTACAGTAAAGTACAAGTACCTCTAACTGTACTACAGTAAATTACAAGTACCTCAAACTGTACTACAGTAAAGTACAAGTACCTCAAACTGTACTACAGTAAAGTACAAGTACCTCAAACTCTACTACAGTAAAGTACAAGTACCTCAAACTGTACTACAGTAAAGTACAAGTACCTCAAACTGTACTACAGTAAAGTACAAGTACTTCAAACTCTACTACAGTAAAGTACAAGTACCTCAAACTATACTACAGTAAAGTACTGGAGTAAATGTACTTTGTTATTTTCCAGCACTGGACTTCAGCATTTAGTAAATAATGGAGAAAAAAGCACAAAATGATATTCAATTATTGTTTGTGCATGAAACAAGAACAGAACTGAAACTGCTTTTTTTTTTAAATTTTGTTTGTAGAAATCGGCTCAGAAACAAAAACCAGACAGTAGAAACATGGTTTTATATTCATAGTTCACATTGTGACCTTTTGAAAATGCTGCTTTATATTCTCAATAACAATCATGGAAATCAACCAGAGGGCTAAAAATGTGACATTTAAAGGCTCCGAGTCAAAAGATAACTAATGAACAGGTTATTCAGTGATTCAGATTTTTTTTTTCCACTCAGTCTTTCACTACAGCTTCCTCTTGCTTCGTCTCCCACCAGCAGAAAACCGCAGAGACACCAGACGCAAACAAAGCACGAGTATGACTTTAATCAGATGTGGTGAAAATGGCTGGTTAGTTTATTCATGAGTCTCCCTGCAGACTGAAACAACCAGCCTGTTTCATTTAAGACCATTTTGCTTCTTGTTGTGTCACTTTTTAAAGCCACTGTTATTTCATATCTGAGCTACCTTTTTCCTGTTAGCTGCTGAAGATAAAACCACAGAGCCGCACTCACCTCCACAGAGGAAAGAGGAGGGTTTAACTGCTGAGACTGAACAATGAGTCAATCTCACAACATCAGTGTGGTACAATGGAGGAAACATCTCTTCAGCGGCTGCTCTGTGAGTACGATCATAATGTTCACATTTTAATAATTACATTGTTAACGTGTCTGAAATAGAGTGAGTTATATTTGCTTTATAAAACATTGTAAAATGAAATATGATATCAGGAAAACAGGCAACATTGAGCTATAAGGAGTAAAGAGAGTAACTCTACTGACAGACAGGTGGAAGAAGTACTCAGATCCTTTACTGCAGTAAAAGTACCAATACAGTAATGTGACAATACTACATTATTATTATTAGTATTATGAGCTTGATGTAGTTACGGTTCTGCAATAAAAGTATATAAATCAGTATTTGGTGGAGCTGTTAACAACTCATAGACATCTGAAATGTGAGCCGACTACACACTGCTTTATGGTTTCATCTTTAACAATGTGTTGTATTTATAAAGCTTGTTATATTATCCATTGAGTCAAATCTGCATCTGAAAAGTAACTAAAGCTGTCAAATAAATGTAGTGGAGTAGAAAGTACAATATTTCCCTCTGAGATGTAGAAAGTAGCATCACATGGAAATACTACAGTAAAGTACAAGTACCTCAAACTGTACTACAGTAAAGTACAAGTACCTCAAACTGTACTGCAGTAAAGTACAAGTACCTCAAACTGTACTACAGTAAAGTACAAGTACCTCTAACTGTACTACAGTAAAGTACAAGTACCTCAAACTGTACTACAGTAAAGTACAAGTACCTCAAACTATACTTCAGTAAAGTACAATATTTCCCTCTGAGATGTGGTGGAGTGGATTCAATCAATCAATCAATCTTTATTTATAAAGCACCAAATCACAACAAAAGTAATCTCACATACAGTAGAGCAGGTCTAGACCGTACCCTTTAATTTAATTCAAAGAGACCCAACATTCCCCCATGAGCAGCAGCAGTATAAGGCAGGAGTATAAGAGATTAGTAGCCTTATTGTCATTATATTGAGGGTCAGAAAACAATATAATGAAATGTAGATAGCATTCCCTGAGCCATAACAACATTTAAGACAATTAAAAACAACTTAAGACATAAATACAACATTAACAATCTATAAGAGCAACAAAGTGCAATATGCAATATAAAAGGTGCAAACAGCAGCATCTCATTGTAACAGTAGGCTATAATCAGTGTGTGTGTGTGTGTGTGTGTGTGTGTGTGTGTGTGTGTGTGTGTGTGTGTGTGTGTGTGTGTGTGTGTGTGTGTGTGTGTGTGTGTGTGTGTGTGTGTGTGTGTGTGTGATGAGGGGATAAGGCCGTGTTCATTAGTTGAACAGCTGGGGGGAAGAAGCGTTTTTTCAGTCTTTAAGTGACTGAATTGTCCTGTATCGCCTGCCAGAGGGAAGTAGTTGGAAGTGGAAATACTCAAGTAAAATAAAAGTACCTCAAAACTATACTAGAGAACAGTACAGTACTTGGAGTAAATGCATTTAATTTCTTTCCATTAGTGCTGACTGATGTGATGAACAATGAGAAATTCTCTGTTCAGTTTTTGCAGAATTACTTAGAAAAAGAAAAACGTGATTTGATTCTTGTCTTTTATTTTAAAAAATGCATCTTTAACAGAAAGTTAAAACCAACATGAGGAATATTTCACCACACAATTTGCATTTAACGGACGAGGCTGCAAACAAACCACAGAACAGTTTGACTGCGTTCTCACCCCCTCCCACAAAGCACATCCTGTCTTGACAAGCTTCATCTTGGAGTCTGTTGAAGACAGAGATTTAGTAAATATAATTCATATAATTCATCTGTTGATCTGCTATCAGCTGTTAGTTGGAGTTTGCAACACAACTTTAACACAGTCAGGAACACCTTCATCATAGATCAAATGATTTATTGCAACAAATGAATGTTTCCCCTCAGTTTTGCAGCCTAACACAGGGAGTACACCGCAGAAACCCCCTGATGTAACCAAGAGTGGGCCCAAGGCAAGACATCAGTTCCAGTTTGACCTCTGAGGCATGTCAGGCAGTTGTACATGTTTGAGACATGTACGACACAAATAAGACAGAAGTCCTAATAAACAGGATGTTAGTTCAACTTTCACACTGTTGATGCACACGGCCGTGATGTTAGGTTGTGAGTTCGGGGCTGGTGACGTTCTGCAGAGCGTCCAATTCAGAAATCTGACATCAGAGAGCTTTCCAGTTGAAATTTCCGACTGGGAACTCGGAAATTCCAACTTCTGATTACAACTGAACGCACCATCAGTGTTATAGGAGTTATATTTAAATAAAGGGCCTTGTCGTGAGAATGGCTGATTGGTGTGTGACTGTCAGCTGATTACTGCTCCGTCTATGACTTCCTGCATGAACTAACGTGGTGCTTCACATGTGAACTTCTATTCTCAGTGCTGCACACATGTATGAGTATACATGGATGTTACTTTGTACTTAAACTTCAACACATTTCAGAGACAAATATTCACTATTTAAAAGTCAGTAACCTTTTTCTAAAATGTGCCTTTTATGTATTATTAGACAATATGCCGGCTACATGTAAACATTAATGATCAGTATTAACACTCCAATAGGTAAGAAGTATTCTTGTCATTGTGGTGTTTTATTTACTTTACTAAAGATCTCAGTACTTCGTCCATCTCTATTCATGAGCTCCAGACGTGTGATTTAAAATCAGTAATTGATTAATTGCGAATCTGAAACCAATCAGTGTCCTCGTGTCTCTGCAGTGCTGACGTCACTGCTGTGCTGCTCTACAAACCAAGGTGAGTAAAACTGTCACATGATGAACGAAACACACTAAGAGTTACTGCATCAAGATTTCTGTCCCTTTAACTTCATTCATCAGCAGGAGCCCAGTGTCATGTGACTGATGTAGATGGTCTGTTTGAATGAAAGAGAAAGAAAGAAGAACTGAGTTTTAATGTCATGCCAGGAATTATTTCTGTTGGCAATTTGCTGATGAAGCAACATGTTTGATATTCTGATGAGAACAGAAACCTTTCAGAACAGCGTCCATGTTTGTTCTTCTGTATAAAATTGTATGAAGGACTAAATCCACAGTCCTCCTTCTGTGTAAACATGTATTTAAAAGTTGATCTGAAGCTAATATGAAGCTTCAGCCGTCTGAATGAGTCAAATCTTCATCTTCTCTGTTTGAACGTTACAGTGTTTTTAGTAGCAAAGTCTTTTTGTTACTATACTTAAACCACAGCTCAACAGGGAAACACTAAGAGGGAATTTGATGCTAAAAAGAATCATTGATATGATGACATGAAGACGTGTTTTGTGTCCTTATTATAAAGTGTTGCAGGATCATGACACGTGAGATATTTGCCAATGAAAACTTACTGATGAAGATTTCTGACCATTTTAAATCTTGATTTAACTTACGAGGTGTTCACATCTAAAGGTCTGCGATGGTAGATCAGACATGAAAGTTGAGTTTGAGCAACTGATCCATCAGTTTCACAGATATGCTGAGATGTTTTCTTCATGACACTAATTGACTCATCATGTTTCCCTCTCAGCCTCTCTGACTGTGAGTCCCAGCAGTTCTCAGATGTTAGAAGGAGAGTTTGTCTCTCTGAGCTGTGAGGATGACGACAGCTCTGCTGGATGGAAGCTGAGGAGGAACACAACCAGAGAAACCAGGACTGACTGTGATGAATGGGGAAAATCAGCTGGTTCCTCCTGTAACATCAGCTTCGCCAACACACTGGACAGTGGAGTTTACTGGTGTGAGTCCAGAGAGGGAGCAACCAGTAACAGCATCAGCATCACTGTCACTGGTAAGATCAGACTGTGGAGTTAGTATTGATGAAGCTGAGTGTAAATGATGAAATGCTGTAGTTTGTCTCTGTGTTGAGGTGGATCAGTGATCCTGCAGAGTCCTGTCCTCCCTGTGATGGAGGGAGATGATGTCACTCTGCACTGTAAAAATCAGACCTCCAACCTCCCAGCTGATTTCTATAAAGATGGCTCCCTCATCAGGACTGAGCCTACAGGTCACATGACCATCCACCATGTTTCCAAGTCTGATGAAGGCCTCTACAAATGTCACAGCAGCAGTCATGGAGAGTCTCCATCCAGTTGGATCTCTGTCACAGGTGAGGAAGCAGTTAAGTCAAAATGACAGTCAGTAAAAATGAGACTTTCAGCTGCTGTTGCTCCTGAAGTTGGTTTCTGCACCAATAAGTAACAACGAAATACCAAATACACACATGGAAAATATGTGTCCAGCATCAAAGACACTCTGAGTTTCTGATGCCTTTATTTTATACTCTACATCTGGAATTTCCATCATTTGTTGATTCGGGGGATTCGTAAGTAGGTCGGCTTTAGGAGCTTAAAGATACACATATTTATGATTGATGTGCAAGTAGATCAATTCAGTTCATTCACAGCTGTCAATCAACGCCCACAGAGCTAATGTAAGTCTTCAAATCTGAATTAAGAGATGTAGACCAGAAAGGAAACAATGATTGACTCAGTGTTTCTAGACAGCTGAGGTTTTTAAATGTGAGTCATGCACTTTAAGGTTCTGCATAATCAACGACTTAATCTTCTGTTTCAATTTGTTTTTGTTTTGTATTTTCTGACCAGTGAAATCAATCTTTTCTAGTCATTTTTTAATCATTTCTTGGTTATCACAGAGACCACACCTCCTCCTCTTCTCCCGGTGTTGCTGTCTATCCCATCTGTCTGTGGTCTGGTTCTGCTGGTTTTACTGGTTCTACTGGTGAGACGATGCGTCCGGAGGAAACCTGCAGCTCAGCCACCGAATCCTCGATATCAAACTCAACATGTCACAGGCAGGTTTAGAGTTCATGCAATTATTAGTATACATTATATTATATTATTACATACTTAGTAATATTATGGTGCTTTTCCACTACACAGTTCCAGCACGGCTCACCTCAACGTTTTTTTTGCGTTTCCACAAGGGAAAGTACCTGATACTTTTTTAGTATCTGCTCTGGTGAGGTTCCAAGCAAGCCGAGCCGATACTAAATGTGACGTCAACAGACTGCCGGTCACTGATTGGTCAGAGAGTCACTGGAAGAGGCATGAGCCGTCCCACACAAGAATCAAACCCGGCATTTTTAAATACCAACAGCAGCGTTACAGCGATTGGTTTCTCTTCTCTTGCTTTGTGTGAGACAGAAAGCCTCATACAGCAGCAAGTACACCATCGCCTCCATGTCCTCCATTGTTTATGTGTTTGTGTCGCGTATCAAACAAAGTCACGGCAGTTTCGCGGAGCCGTGTTATGACGACCCCGCCCACGTTGAGTAGGAACTTTTTTGTAATGGAAAAGGTTCCTAGAACCGTACCGAGTCGAGTCGTGCTGGAACTGTGTAGTGGAAAAGCGCCATTGTATTCCATATTTTGTCCGTTCTGCTTTGTGCCACTAAATTCTATCTTTGAAAATCAGACTTTGGTGACTGAATGTTTTATATAAACAGAAGTGTGCATAAAAAGCTACAAAGTGACTTTTCACTCTCAGCATTTCATATTTTGCACTTGTTGTTGACGACATTATTTTGCACTTTGACTCTCATCCGTTTCATCGTACACATTAATGTATATGTCTAAATTTACTTTGTGGTCTGAGTTAACAGACGCTCTGCTGCCTTCCAGTTTCCTGTTTCCTCTTAAAAACGCTTCAGTTGAATTTAGTCTCAGTCTGGTTTAACCACAGGGCAGCTTCTCTACTCTACTTTAAAACATATTACTGACACTTTAAATGCTATTTGATTTATGTGAATAACCGATAAATGTTCACATGAAGTCTCTATAATGTGTAACATCATCTTTGTCTTTACTGATACATTTCTGCATCATTTTATATATTTTTTGTCTTTATTAGCCTTATTACTACTACACATATTCAGCACATGTATCAGTTTAATATGCATTTTATCTTCCAGAGAACAGAACAGGTCCAGTTTATTCAGCAGTGAGGAGAAAAGAAGATGTCAGCTGTGAAACCAACGAGACGAGAGGTAGAGCTGCTGCTAAAATCTATATTTTTGCATCAACAGTGGAGCAAATGACTAATGAAATGTGTTGCTTAACATGCTGGCTGTTTATTATGTGAAGTCTGTCGGCGGAAGCAAGCAGCTCTGTGGTCATCCAGCTTCCTGCTGAATTGGGTGTTAAAAAGAAAAACAACACATTAATGTATTCACACTTATGATTGCAGCATGATTTCCTTCATCTTGTTTTAACATGATAAAAATGATGTCACTGTGTTTTTATTATAGTCGTATTAATATTCTTCTGTTTTGTTTTTTGCATAACATATTTTGCAGTTTCATGGGTTGCATTATAAAGGAAAGGCTCAGAATTGTTTGAATGTGTCTTAAACCAGCAGTCAGGTGTCCATATGAACAGTGAAGAGGTTTTCCTGGCTGTAATCATTCCTCCTGTTCATACTGACTGTTAAAAGATCTCCTTCAAATGTGCTTTGAATGTAAAGTGATGGAGGATAAAGTAGCTGATCAGCTTCTATTGAGCTTCATCAGTGTGAGTTAGTCATATCAAGTGATATCTGACACATTTACAGTCTTTTTAGCATCAGATTCCCTCTTAGTGTTTCCCTGTTGAGCTGTGGTGGAAGTATAGTAACAAAAAGACTTTGCTACTAAAAACACTGTAACGTTGAAACATAGAAGATGAAGATTTGACTGAAGCTTCATATTAGCTTCAGATCAACTTTTAAATCCATGTTTACACAGAAGGAGGACTGTGGATTTAGTCCTCCATCACTTCCATTGTAAACATTATGAAGGGATCTTCTAATGGTCAGTATGAACAGGAGGAATCATTACAGCAAGATAAACACACTTCATGTTTATTTGGGCTCCTGACTGTTGTTTCAACACTTGAAAAATTGTCCTATAACAGAGTTTTATTTTCTAGAGAGAGATCCAGCTGCAGTGTACTCGGCAGTAGAAGGAACATCAGACGTCTGTTATGGACAAATAATCATCAGACCAAGCAGCAGCAGATGTAGCACAGGTAAGAAACTCTAAATACAGTTTTACACAAAACATGGACTGTGTATTTAGTCCTCCATCACTTACATTGAAACTCCATTAGGGAGAGATCTCTAAATGGCCAGTATGAATGATAGGAATGATTACCTTTTACAAAGTTAATATGGGCTCCTGACTGTAGTTTTAAGGTAGAGTTTAAATTGTGAACCCGTGCTTTAATAGTGAATAATGTGATGAGAGATACTTGTGTTTGGCTCTGCAGTCACTTCTGTATCACTCAGTATTTCTGTGCAGCGTCTCCAGCTGTAGTCCGATAATGTCTTTTAATCTTGAAAAAGAACCGTTTGTCCTACTTTATCACACAACATTGATAGAGTTGTTAATCAGTGAGCTTTAGAGGTGCTGGTAGGTGGATTGTGTTGCTTTTGGACAGAGGCAGGCTACAGTAGCTGTTTACTGCAATCCTTGTACTGTAAACTCTGACAAAAAACGACAACAATAAAATTCAAGTTGGACTTCCGCGTCTGATCTTGTCTGAAATGTTTGTGTTTTTTTTCAGAGTGTCTATCAGAGCCAGAGATCGTCTACTCCTCACTGAGGAAGACCTCCACACCTTCACACCAGTCTGACCACTGACGTCGTGCTGCTGGTTTGCCGGCTGCAGACTTCTGTATATATATTATTTATTTCATCTGATGTTTGTCTAACACAACTGCAGCCTTTTGAGTCTCTAACAAGAAAAGCTGCAACTGAATGTAGAGCTGCAACGATTGTCCAATAAACCAAAATATGCTCAGGAATTAATTATTTGCTTCTTTTTTACTGTTGGTTGAGCATAAAAAGCAATTTGAAAACATAACTGTGTGATATTGAAATATTTCAGATGGAAAAGTTAATCAGTTAATTGGGAAAACAGTAAAATACTAATTTGCTCTACAGAATAATAGTTGTATTATCTCTGGTAAAATGAGGAGCTGGTCACAGGTTAGGAAGCCCTGAAGACAAGGGAGGAAAAAAGTCTGATCTAAACTGTTTCTCTCTCCTGTGTTTATGACTTAAAAACAGGTGAAAAGAGGTTTTGCCAAGTCAGGATCATTTATTAAGTGTTTGATGTTATCATTTATAATTTCGGCCACAAGAGGCTGTAGTGTATCTCTATTCCATTTTCCTTATAGGACTAAAAGCATTCAAGTTCAATGTGACCATAAAAAACATGACAAGACAGTCATGTTACATAAAGTCCTAACACACATGATATATATGTCATGTTTATAGAGTGAATGGAGAAAAAAACTCACCTGGAAGAAAACTTGAATGCTTTTAGTCCTGTTTAAAACATGTGCTGCACTTCTGCCTCTTGTGGCTGAAATTATTATTACAATAACAAACACTTCTTTAAAAATCAGCTGTTCTTAAGTCATAAACACTGGAGAGAAAACTATTAAGATCAGACTTAAAATGGATCAACATACAGATTACAAACTGACGGATGAGTTGTTTGATTAATTTGTGAGTTATTGTTTTATTTTAAAGCAAACGTTACTCAACAAAAAACATCTGCATTGAAGAACATATGTAGTTTTTGGTTCCTCCTGCAGCTTCTTAAGATTGTTCAGGAGTCATTCGATAATCTGTGATCACTTCTGAGAGTCTTCAGTTTCATTTTCATTTTATTTATTAGAAGGAAAAAGCAGCAAAGCAATGTGAGAACAAAAGTGGTAAAGGTACGAAACAAGACAGAATAAATGTTAAAAAAAGATTGTTAAGATTTATTTATATTGGCGGAAACATTCTTATTCACTATAGTAATGATCTGAAGGAACATAGACAGAGGTTTCCTTTAGGGGATGAAAATACTGACATTCAGTTCTTCTTTACATTAATATTCATCATTAACATTTACATAATATAACATTAATATTACAGTAATCTTAGCATGAAACGGGGCCTTGATCAGCAGCAGATTGTCTTGTCTTCAGGAAAATGTTTCAGCTTTTCAGACAGATGAAAAAACATTATTTTTAGAATGAAACAGACAAATGATTTAATAATGACATTTACATTTTATTATCAGCCGTTTGTTTCTTTATTAATTGTTGATACTTTAAAGGTTTGATGGGTTTGAAATGATGTCAAACTAGACATCAGAACTGTTATAAAATGCTTTGCTAAGCTGCTCTTGATGTTCAGTTCAGTGCCTGTAAACTGGATTGCTGCTTTCAGTGTGTGTGATATAAATTACAGCCAGCAGGTGGCAGCACAGGAGCTTTTATTTACACAACAGCAGATGATACAGAACCAGCGCTCCTTGTCATTGATCCTAGAGTCTCTACTGGAGGGAAGAACCTTTCTTCCAAAAGATATTCAATGAGATGGTCACATGTTACAGTCCAGGTTACGTAGCCCTGAAGACAAATTCTGATGCCCAAGTCTTTAAGTCTGATTTAAACTGTTTTTCTCTCCTGCGTTTATGACATAAGAACAAACAAAAAAAAAGTGTGATTTATCAGGGTCATTCTTCCTAGTTTTTGATGTTGTGATATTCATTTTGGCCACAAGAGGCTTTAGTGCATCTCTACCAGGCGGGGAGTTCCGGTCCTCTGAAATGATGCCAACGCGGAAGTCTATGATCTTTACTCCGTGTTCTTAATAGGACTAAAAGCGTTCAAGTTTTTTCCGGGTGACCAAATAAAGACATGACAGTCATGTTACATAACACGATAACACACAATATATGTGTCTGTGTTTAGAGTGAATGGAAAAATTAAAACATGAATGCTTTTAGTCCTATTTAAAATATGGGGTAGTGCTGCACTTCTGCCTCTTGGGGCTGAAATTAGTATAACAACATTAATCTGTTCTTAAGTCATACACACTGGAGAGAAACCAATTAGGACCAGACTTTAAATGGATCACCAGATTTTTTTAATTTAGATTTAATTGATATTTTAAAGGTTTGAAGAGTTTAAACTGTAGAAGTTCATTGAAGTTGAAGTTAATTATAAAATGTTTTGATAAGCTCTTTGTTCAGTCAGCTGACTCTTTGATTAGATACCAAAAACACAGATACATCGTCATTCAGTTATTTTAATTGTAGCTAATGATTATAATTGTTGTAATCATTCATATTATTACTGTTAGGTTTACTGTCAAATCGTTTTTATGAAGACTGCAGTTCATAAAGCTGTCAGAGCTCAGTACGTATATTTGGATACTGCATTTTTTTTAAATGATTTACAAATGGCCAATAAAGCAAAGTCAGTGAAAAGCGTAATACATAAAGTCCCATCCACACGTGTCCTTGTTTGGATGTTAGATTAAGAAGCTCTAATACTGAGAGGAGCCTCCTGTGCAAACAGCTGGGTCCCAAAGTTCAGCACCGTGCAGCATATAGCCCTCACTGATGATCTGTTCTCAAAGGAAAGCAGGGGCGAAACCAGGGAATCAGTCCGTGAATGAGTGCTGGAAGGTCTGGCATGAAGCTAATGCAAATGACGATCTGGCAAAGACTGAGTTGACAACTTGATTACAGATGGGATGCAGCTGAGAGTCCAGGTGAACAGAGTTAACTGATGAGGTGGCTGATTAGCAGGAGAAGAGCAGAACAGACTTTGACAGAAACTCAAATAAAGTAAAATAACCATCTGAATGTCTCTGTGGGTTCAGTTAAAGAGCTACTGATCTCTTTCATTTTATGAAAAATTAAACTTCCTTCTTTTGTTTCTCTTTATTCAGAGTTTTGAAATGTGCTTCAAAGTATTCTCAGCATCCAGGGAAGCTCTAAAACTTCCTTTCTCTCAGTTTTATTAGCTTAATCATTCCAGTGTCTTTAAACATATTTGTCTCTTTGTCTGTTCTCAGTCACCAGGAAGTGAAATGACGCTGAACACCTAGAGAGAAAACAATACCCTCAGGGCAAAAAAGACCATATATTCAAACTGGAAGTGAAACACTTTGCCTCCATGTTTGTAATTCAAATGATGCTTTGGTCGAGTTTCATGGTGAGCAGGTTTATGAGAGGAAATGCCGTCCGTTTTTAACAGAAACTATTTTCTGTTGCATGTTCAGTAAAAACCAACTTAGAGGAAGAGAAATCAACGTGTTCCTGTTTTCAATCTAACACCTTACTGCTGAAATGCATCACTGTGGTCTAAAGATATAAGTGGTCAGGTCACATGTTCAGCAGACAATAGATAACATGGTCTGCATTCATGTAGAGTGTCACGTATGTTAAGTCTGGTCCACAAAGATAGATTCATGTTGTGTTTCTGTATTTTAGTGTTGTGAGAATCAAACAGACAGCATTCATTTTAAACCATACTGATCTGCTGTCATAATCTAATTATACATAAACATCAGCACAGATCAGATGATGGGAGATGAAAAACTTTCAGAAAAATGACCCTGATGGGATTCTTCTTCTTTATACTGTAAACAATATTCATCTGAAGATCATCATGATACTGAAACATAAATAAGTTACATTAAAACAGTTGACATGATAAATACACATCGACCAATCAGAGAGACTCTCTGCACCAACAGGACAAAGCTGAAGTCTGATCAGAATATTCTGATACAGTTATTGATCAGGAGGAAAACCTGAAACTAGGAAACAAACACAACATCATCATAGATGGCTCCTCTGAGAAAAACACACGGCCAGTCAGTCAGTGAGTCAAACGTTTCTCTCCTGCTCCTCCATTTTGTTTCTCTAGTTGTTGAGAGAGAACCAGACAGCTGTCCTGATATAAAACAGCTCTATTATATGAACCTCTGTTATATACTGGACAAGCCACCATGAAGTCCCTGTTTTCACTCTGAGGAGACAATGACTGACTGTTATACTGTGTACATTATAATTTCATTAAAGCATTTTAACTATATGATAAATTTGAGAAGAAACATTCGTAGTGAAACTGTGACTGAGCTCAAAAATGTACACATTTAGTTTATATATCATGCATACTGCATGTCATTGTTCTATGGTTATGCTGTCAGATGTTAAAGAGGACACCATCTCAAGGAGAGACACAGTATGTGAAGGCAGCTGTCTGGTGTTTTGGGGAAAGCAGGAGTCACTGTAATAACGGTGGTGCAGCATTGCTGTGGCAACCACCCACAGATGGGTAACTGTTTCCTCTTCTGTAAAATAACCAATAAGCAATTTCACATGTTGTTGATGCATTTATTATGGCCATTTATGGGCACAGAGTATTCATGGCACTATCTGTGCAGGCTGAAAGGTTACCCACAGAGGAACGTTTCCTCAGAGTGGTGGTGGCATCATGCATCAGACGGTGTGTTGAATAATACTTTGACTCTCCTCGGCCGAGCTTCAATTAACACTTTCAGCATTAGACATCCTGGACTACTGTACACTTTCTCTACTGCTGAGGTTAACCATGGACAAAGTAATCCTCCATAACAAACTGGCATCACAAAGGCAGGATTTCAACAAAACAATGACATGGTAAGTGCAGTTATTTTCATGCCTTACCATGTCTACGTTTGACGAAGTCATAAACAAACTGTGAGCTTTAAAATGAAGATCTAAGACCCAATCAGACAGGTTACGAACTACAGCATCTTGGGGACACAGTGTGGCTGTTTGTTTCTGAGGTGACTTCCGGCTGCATTTGACACAGACGGATGGAGGTTTAAACTATAAGAAAATATATTTCGGGGTAGTGGGAATAACCCTACTCTGTTTAAACTAAGATTAGGGATAATCTACTCTGTGTCCTGTGGAAAGCGTGTGTGTGTGTGTGTGTGTGTGTGTGTGTGTGTGTGTGTGTGTGTGTGTGTGTGTGTGTGTGTGTGTGTGTGTGTGTGTGTGTGTGTGTGTGTGTGTGTGTGTGTGTGTGTGTGTGTGTGTGCTGGTCAGTCTGATTGTTTTATGTACAAGTTCTGTGTCAGGAACAGGTAGACCCCAGCTGTTTTTTATGTGTTTGAATTGAAGCAAGTGAGGTTATTGTTTTTTTAAATTTGGGGTGTTTTTCTCTTTTTGATCAGTGAGAGTCCTGTGGTGGGCAGAGTTGAAGTCTGATCAGCATCTTCTGATACGGTTATTGACGTATTGATCAGGAGGAAAACCTGAAACTAGGAAACAAACATGAGTCAGTCAATCAGTCGGTCAGTCAGTCAGTCAGTCAACAACAAATGAAGCTGACTACAACTGTTTTTCTTCTTCTCTTGATGAGATTCAATCCACAGTATTTAGTCTACAAACTGTTTGCTTTGAGTAACTGAATTTAGTCTCTTTTCCACTTTAAACACACTACAGACTCAATGCTGTGGATTTAGGACACAGTCAGAAAAATGATACAAAGCTGCTAAATGAGTCGAGTGGAGACTCTTCACAGGAGACAATCTTTGACTGAAGTAAGTTTAAAAAGACTCCATGTTAACACATCTGCAGCTAGAGAAACAACAAGTAACTCTGCTGTGTGTCTGAGCTTCAAATAAACCACAAACAAGAAAACTGAAAGTCAACCTGTCTCTCAGTGTGTGTTAAATGTCACGTAGACGATCACCTCAGTGGAACGGTGTTATTTCAGTTGGATGAATCTCACGCTGCAGAGGGGATGTAATACTCTGGACTTTTGGGTCGTCAGAGTCGTTTGACCCAAAACCACAAACACTAAGCTGAAATGTGTTCACTTACAAAAGGCAAGGCAGTTTTATTTATATACAGCATTTCATACACAGTGGCAACTCAATGTGCTTTACATAAAACAAACATTTAACAGAAAAAATTGAAAAAAACATGGAATTTGAGAAATAAAAATAAAACCCAATCATAGTAAACACATACACCCCCCCCCCCCCCCCAACACTGAACACTGGAGAGAAAACAATGAAAATCAGACTTAAAATGGATCAACATACAGATTACAAACTGACAGATGAGTTGTTTGATTAATTTGTGAATTATTGTTTATTTTAAAGCAAAAGTTACTCAACAAAAAACATCTGCATTGAAGAACATATGTAGTTTTTGGTTCCTCCTGCAGCTTCTTAAGATTGTTCAGGAGTCATTCGATAATCTGTGATGATTTCTGAGAGTCTTCAGTTTCATTTTCATTTTATTTATTAGAAGGAAAAAGCAGCAAAGCAATGTGAGAACAAAAGTGGTAAAGGTACGAAACAAGACAGAATAAATGTTAAAAAAGATTATTAAGATTTATTTATATTGGCGGAAACATACTTATTCACTATAGTAATGATCTGAAGGGACATAGACAGAGGTTTCCTTTAGGGGATGAAATACTGACATTCAGTTCTTCTTTACATTAATATTCATCATTAACATTTACATAATATAACATTAATATTACAGTAATCTTAGCATGAAACGGGGCCTTGATCAGCAGCAGATTGTCTTGTCTTCAGGAAAATGTTTCAGCTTTTCAGACAGATGAAAAAACATTATTGTTAGAATGAAAACACACAATAAATGATTTAATAATGACATTTACATTTTATTATCAGCCGTTTGTTTCTTTATTAATTGTTGATACTTTAAAGGTTTGACGGGTTTGAAATGATGTCAAACTAGACATCAGAACTGTTATAAAATGCTTTGCTAAGCTGCTCTTGATGTTCAGTTCAGTGTCTGTAAACTGGATTGCTGCTTTCAGTGTGTGTGATATATATTACAGCCAGCAGGTGGCAGCACAGGAGCTTCTATTTACACAACAGCAGATGATACAGAACCAGCGCTCCTTGTCATTGATCCTAGAGTCTCTACTGGAGGGAAGAACCTTTCTTCCAAAAGATATTCAATGAGATGGTCACATGTTACAGTCCAGGTTACGTAGCCCTGAAGACAAATTCTGATGCCCAAGTCTTTAAGTCTGATTTAAACTGTTTTTCTCTCCTGCGTTTATGACATAAGAACAAACAAAAAAAAAGTGTGATTTATCAGGGTCATTCTTCCTAGTTTTTGATGTTGTGATATTCATTTTGGCCACAAGAGGCTTTAGTGCATCTCTACCAGGCGGGGAGTTCCGGTCCTCTGAAATGATGCCAACGCGGAAGTCTATGATCTTTACTCCGTGTTCTTAATAGGACTAAAAGCATTCAAGTTTTTTCCGGGTGACCAAATAAAGACATGACAGTCATGTTACATAACACGATAACACACAATATATGTGTCTGTGTTTAGAGTGAATGGAAGAATTAAAACATGAATGCTTTTAGTCCTATTTAAAATATGGGGTAGTGCTGCACTTCTGCCTCTTGGGGCTGAAATTAGTATAACAACATTAATCTGTTCTTAAGTCATAAACACTGCACAGAAACCAATTAGGACCAGACTTTAAATGGATCACCAGATTTTTTTAATTTAGATTTAATTGATATTTTAAAGGTTTGAAGAGTTTAAACTGTAGAAGTTCATTGAAGTTGAAGTTAATTATAAAATGTTTTGATAAGCTCTTTGTTCAGTCAGCTGACTCTTTGATTAGATACCAAAAACACAGATACATCGTCATTCAGTTATTTTAATTGTAGCTAATGATTATAATTGTTGTAATCATTCATATTATTACTGTTAGGTTTACTGTCAAATCGTTTTTATGAAGACTGCAGTTCATAAAGCTGTCAGAGCTCAGTACGTATATTTGGCTACTGCATTTTTTTTAAATGATTTACAAATGGCCAATAAAGCATAGTCAGTGAAAAGCGTAATACATAAAGTCCCATCCACACGTGTCCTTGTTTGGATGTTAGATTAAGAAGCTCTAATACTGAGAGGAGCCTCCTGTGCAAACAGCTGGGTCCCAAAGTTCAGCACCGTGCAGCACATAGCCGTCACTGATGATCTGTTCTCAAAGGAAAGCAGGGGCGAAACCAGGGAATCAGTCCGTGAATGAGTGCTGGAAGGTCTGGCATGAAGCAAATGCAAATGACGATCTGGCAAAGACTGAGTTGACAACTTGATTACAGATGGGATTGCAGCTGAGAGTCCAGTGAACAGAGTTAACTGATGAGGTGGCTGATTAGCAGGAGAAGAGCAGAACAGACTTTGACAGAAACTCAAATAAAGTAAAATAACCATCTGAATGTCTCTGTGGGTTCAGTTAACGAGCTACTGATCTCTTTCATTTTCTGAGAAATTAAATTATCCTCTTTCATTTCTCTTTATTCAGAGTTTTGGAATGTGCTTCAAAGTATTCTCAGCATCCAGGAAAGCTCTAAAACTTCTTTTCTCTCAGTTTTATTAGCTTAATCATTCCAGTGTCTAAAACATGTTTGTCTCTTTGTCTGTTCTCAGTCACCAGGAAGTGAAATGATGCTGAACACCCAGAGAGAAAACAATACCCTCAGGGCAAAAAAGACCAGATATTCAAACTGTTAAACACTTTGCCCTCCATGTCTGTAATTCAAATGATGCTTTTATTTGAGTTTCATGGTGAGCAGGTTTATGAGGGAAAATATCATGTGATGTTATGTTGCTGCCTGTCTGTCTTGGTCAGGAATTTAATCCCAATGAACTTTTACTGAAAAAAATGAAGGTAAAATATAAATGATAAATGAACTAAATGGATAATTGAAGAAATAATATTTGCTTGCAGCCTTTACACATATATGCAGAATGCACGACTTTTTGTGGCCTCTGGGGATCTGGACTTCCCTTGTATGACTTTAACAGAACTTGTCTATTTTCTGCTGTGTATACAGTAAAACCCAATTTACAGGAAGTGAAAGCAACGTGTTGCTGTTTTCAATCTAACACCTTACTGCTGAAATGCATCACTGATGTCTTTAGATATAAGTGGTCAGGTCACATGTTCAGCAGACAGTAGATAACATGTTCTGCATTCATGTAGAGCAGTGGTCTCCAACCCTGCTCCTGGAGAGCTACTGCCCTGCATGTTTTAGGTATCTCCTCACTCTAACTCGTTATCAAGCAGCTGAGGCTCGTCAAAGGGCTTGATAACGAGTTGATTATTAGAATCAGGTGTGTTAGAGTGAGGAGATACCTAAAACATGCAGGGCAGTAGCTCTCCAGGAGCAGAGTTGGAGACCACTGATGTAGAGTGTCACATATGTTAGCTCTGGTCCAGAAAGGCTGATTAATGTGTGTTTTCTGTATTTTACTGTCAAAAACAAACAGGATTCATTTCAACAGACTGATCTGCTGTCATAATGTAATTATACATAAACATCAGCACAGATCAGATGATGTGAGCTGAAAAAATGTCCACTTACAATCAATCAATCTTTATTTATAAAGCCCCAAATCACAACAAAGTCATCTCAAGGCACTTTCCACATAGAGCAGGTCTAAACCGAACTCTTCAGGTTTAATTTAAAGAGACCCAACATTCACACATGAGAGAAAAAACTCCCTTTAAACAGGAAGAACCCTCAGAACCAGAACCAGAACCAGACTCACAGTGGGAGAACATCTGCCTCGACCGGTTGGAGTAGAGAGAGAGAGAGAGGAAGGAGAGGAGAGGAGAGAGAGGAGAGAGAGAGGAAGGAGAGGAGAGGAGAGAGAGAGAGAGAGAGAGAAGAGAGAGAGAGAGGAGAGAGAGAGAGAGAGAGAGAGAGAGAGAGAGAGAGAGAGAGAGAGAGAGAGAGAGAGAGAGAGAGAGAGAGAGAGAGAGAGGAGAGAGAGAGAGAGAGAGAGAGAGAGAAGAGAGAGAGAGTGAGAGAGAGAGAGAGAGAGAGAGAGAGAGAGAGAGAGAGGAGAGAGAGAAGAGGAGAGAGAGAGAGAGAGAGAGAGAGAGAGAGAGAGAGAGAGAGTTCAGTGCATCATGGAGGTAGGAGTCCCCCCGGCAGTCTAAGCCTATAGCAGCTTAAACTAGGAGCTGGAAACCTAACTATAAGCTTTATCACAAAGGAACGTTTGAAACCTACTCTTAAACGTAGAGAGGGTGTCTGCCCCCCCCCGACCCAATCTGGGAGATGGTTCCACAGGAGAGGAACCTGATAACTGAAGGCTCTGCCTCCCATTCTACTTTTAGAGATACTAGGAACCACAAGTAGGCCTGCATGCTGTTGAGCGCAGTGTTCTAGTAGGTTCATAAGGTACCTACAAAGTTGTACACTGATGGGACTCTTCTTCTTTACACTGTCTGTAAACATGACTCATCTGAAGATCATCATGATACTGAAACATAAATAAGTGACATTCAAATCTGTTAACTAGATAAAGGAATAAACTGATAAAGTTTCCATGATCCACATCGGAGAGACTCTCTGCACCAACAGAACAAAGCTGAAGTCTGATCAGAATCTTCTGATAGAGTTATTGAAGTATTGATCAGGAGGAACTGAAACTAGGAAACAAACATGACCTCATCAAAGATGGCTCCTCTGAGAGAGACACACATTCAGTCAGTCAGTCAGTCAGTCAGTCAACAACAAATGAAGCTGACTACAGCTGTTTTTCTTCTTCTCTTGATGAGATTCAATCCACAGTATTTAGTCTACAAACTGTCTGCTTTGAGTAACTGAATTTAGTCTCTTTTCCACTTTAAACACACTACAGACTCAATGCTGTGGATTTAGGACACAGTCAGAAAAATTATACAAAGCTGCTAAATGAGTCGATTGGAGACTCTTCACAGGAGACAATCTTTGACTGAAGTAAAGCTAGAAATGAACAGAAAGTTTTAAAACACATCTGCAGTTAGAGAAACAAAAAGTCACACCTTTGCTGTCTGAGCTTCAAATAAAAACCACAAACAAGAAAACAGGAAGTCAACAAGGCTCAGGGTGTGTTCACTGTCACACTGACAGTCACCTCTGTGATCTTTCAGTATGAAGACTCGTGTAGCAAGATGAATGTGATACTGGGGACCCAAAACCACGAAGCACACATGCATCATAACTGCATCATATTTATAAAGTATTGAGTTCAGGTCAGAGCTTCATCTGAACTTTGGTATTTTACATAAAACATACAGAAATAAATACAAACACAGAAATTAAACAATGAACAGCAGTTTGTTGTCACATAAGCTCAGACTGAACTGCTTCCTGATTCAGACAGAGAGAGTGGGGGAGATGCTGCTTTGATAAAAACAGAAGCTTCAAACCACGTTTCTCTCCTGCTCCTCCATTTTGTTTCTCTAGTTGTTGAGAGAGAACCAGACAGCTGTCCTGATATAAAACAGCTCTATGATATGAACCTCTGTTATATACTGGAAAAGCCACCATGAAGTCCCTGTTTTCACTCTGAGGACACAATGAGTGACTGTTATTCTCAAAATTGTATTGAACAATCTCATTGCACCTGGTCAAAGGTGATTACTGATGTGTATACATAGAAAATAAAAAGAGGAATGTGTCTGAAAACAAAATTATTCCAAAGTGCACACCAAAGTGACCTACTGTATGAGGAGTAGTCATTACTTATTTCGGTTTGTTTAGAAATATGCGTATGTGAAACCGAACCGAACCAAAGTCAGTATGCAACATTGTAACAATATGTTGCTGCGGAACAAACAATTGAACTATAGGTCTGAAAAACGCCTTAACTTAGTCACTCAGTCAGTCAGTCAGTCAGTCAGTCAGTGAGTGTTTCAGTCAGTCAGTGAGTGTTTCAGTCAGTCAGTAATTCAGTCAGTCAGTCAGTCAGTCAGTCAGTCAGTCAGTAATTCAGTCAGTCAGTCAGTCAGTCAGTCAGTCAGTGTTTCAGTCAGTCAGTCAGTCAGTCAGTAATTCAGTCAGTCAGTCAGTCAGTCAGTCAGTCAGTCAGTGTTTCAGTCAGTCAGTCAGTCAGTCAGTCAGTCAGTCAGTGTGTCAGTAATTCAGTCAGTCAGTCAGTCAGTCAGTCAGTCAGTCAGTCAGTGAGTCAGTCAGTCAGTCAGTCAGTCAGTCAGTCAGTAAACAACAAATGAAGCTGACTACAGCTGTTTTTCTTCTTCTCTTGATGAGATTCAATCCACAGTATTTAGTCTACAAACTGTCTGCTTTGAGTAACTGAATTTAGTCTCTTTTCCACTTTAAACACACTACAGACTCAATGCTGTGGATTCAGGACACAGTCAGAAAAATGATACAAAGCTGCTAAATGAGTCGAGTGGAGACTTTTCATAGGAGACAATCTTTGACTGAAGTAAAGCTAGAAATGAACAGAAAGTTTTAAAAGACTCCATGTTAACACATCTGCAGTTAGAGAAACAAAAAGTCACACCTTTGCTGTCTGAGCTTCAAATAAAAATCACTAACAAGAAAACAGGAAGTCAGCACGGCTCAGTGTGAGTTCGTTGTCACAGGACTCGTGTAGCAAGATGAATGTGATACTTGGGACTTTGACCCAAAACCACGAAGCACACATGCATCATAACTGCATCATATTTATAAAATATTGAGTTCAGGTCAGAGTTTCATCTGAACTTTGATATTTTACATAAAACATACAGAAATAAATACAAACACAGAAATTAAACAATGAACTGCAGTTTGTTGTCACATAAGCTCAGACTGAACTGCTTCCTGATTCAGACAGAGAGAGTGGGGGAGATGCTGCTTTGATAAAAACAGAAGCTTCAAACCACGTTTCTCTCCTGCTCCTCCATTTTGTTTCTTTAGTTGTTGAGAGAGAACCAGACAGCTGTCCTGATATAAAACAGCTCTATGATATGAACCTCTGTTATATACTGGACAAACCACCATGAAGTCCCTGTTTTCACTCTGAGGAGAAAATGAGTGACTGTTATACTGTGTACATTATAATTAAAACATATTTAAAATATACTATGTTATCTGCTGAAGAAAAAATTCTAGTGAAACTGACTGATCCCCAAATTGTTCACATTTGACTCATCTGGTTTATTGTAACAGAACATTAACTGGACCTCTTAGTACAACTCTTCCCGGCGTTTCACACCAGACTCCACTGTCAAGATTCATGGAACATTTAAATACCTAAAAGTAACTCCTACAGTAATTACTCGTCCAAACTCCTCCACATGTACATTAACATGTACTAAAGTGTCCTTTAGTTGTCTTTAAAATCAAATCTATTATTATTAAAGTAGTGAAACGACACACTGATAGATTCTCGTTATTTACACAGTAAACACGACATGACTGAAGGTCTTCATGACACTAAACAGTCAGCAGGTGAAACAGAACTGCTGACATGTCTGTTATTTTTGAGCTTCTTAATGCTCATTACAAACCATCATCTTTGTACTATCCATATACATATATATATATAGATATATATGTATAGTATTGTCTCCAGAACTCCTTCCATTAATCATATCACTCCTGTTCTTCAACAACTCCACCGGCTTCCTGTCAAATTTCACATAGACTTTAAAATCCTGCTTCACACTTTAAAGGCCATCCACAACCTCGCCCCCCATGATTATTTATTATTATTACTCTATAAGTTTTATCTTCTTATTGATCTGTTTATTTTGTCATTTCATCTATTTTCTTTAACTTACTTTGTTTAATCTTTACTTATAATTCATTTTTCTCTTTTTCTTTTTTTTTTTTTTTTAATTTTCTCTTATTTATTGTACTTGATTTACATTTTCTAAACATTTGTATCATCCTTTTTTCTCTTGCATGCATTGGTATCACTTTTTATCTTTCAATTTGTTTTTTGTTTTTATTTCTTTTCTTTATGTTCTCTCTTGTTCTGTCTCATTATCAGCTGGTCAGTCGACTGTGAAACACTTTGAACTACACTGACTTGTATTAAAGTGTTCTATAATAAAGTTTGATTGATTAATTGATTGGTTTATTGGTTGATTGATGTAACTTCATGTGTAGAAATGCATCACAGTGGAAGGTTTTACTTTGGCCTTTAACAAACTGTGAATTCAATTCAATTCATTTCAATTCAAAGCCTTTATTGTCATTACATGGCAGTACAACGAAATTCAGCTTCTTCTTTTTTTTCAAACACTCTTAAGAAAAAATGTGTAAAAATCATCAGCAACAAAAGGTTTCAGAATGCAAAATGAACTAAAAAATGTTTCTGTCATCACATATATTGATGTATTCAAATATTCACTCACAGTAAATTCAAACAGTAAAACATTTAAATTCATGCTGTAAATATGAACAGTGATTATGAGTGAAAAACAAACTACTACTAATTATAAACATAATCATAACTTGCTTCATATAAAGGAACATTAGAGGAGCGCAGAGCAATGTTCAAAAAGAACAAAAAACAAAAGAGGAAAGAAAAGGAAACAATGGAATATAAAAATAACAATTTCAAAATAGTAAAACTAGTAAATAGTAAAAAAGAAATAGAAAAATAGATTTTACAAAAAGAATAAAATGTATAAATGTATAAAAATCAAGTAAATATATATTTCACTACTTTTATCAACATTATTCTAATAGAAACATTTACATCAGTTTAACTGTAAGATCATCACATAATAAGCAAAGTTACAACATGAGTAAAATATGTTTGATTTATTTCATTGTTTATGAAACTTTAGAAAAAGTCTTAAATTAATCATCAGTAATTTATTGAAGTGCAATAATAAAGATTTTATTTAAACAGTTTTATCTGATTTTAATTAAACTCAACACATCAAATCTGTTTCACATTATTAATTTACATCTGAACACAGAATTCTGTATATTATATTTTTCTCCACGAACTTCATTAAATTTTTACTCATTTACAGACACGTAGAGATATTTATAGTTCAGAGTTTTACTCGTTGAAACATTTCTGATTTCAATCAGAAAAAAGCAGAAAAAAGCAGAAAAAAGCAAATAGAAAAGAAACTTTTCCTCTTTAACAGTTGAGGAATATTCCTGGATGATGAACTTTGTGTCTTTGTTCATATTAAATGTTTTTATTGTTTTTCATTCTAATGAATGAATCTGTGTTGCTGTCAGAGTGCTGCAGTCACATGACTCATAACGTCCAATCAGAGTCACAGAACTGCTGATTCAGCATCTCTGCTCTGGTTTCCTGAACGTTTTACAATTGATTTTATATTTCAATCATTACTTTTAAAGCTCGTCTGTTTCCTCTTTTCAATCTTTGTTAAAAACAAACTTTTTTATAATCGATTTCTCTGAACTCAGTTTATTCTTTTAGTTTTCTCTGTTTCACTAATTCATGCATTAACCTCACTGCTTCTTCTTACTGGATCTACTTTAGTTCACCTTTTTGTCTTTGGAAAGCACTTTGTGACTTCTTCTTTAAACATCAGTATTTATTATTAATCTCATTACAAAGTTTCAGTTTTAATTGTCTTCAAAGTTTTGTTTCTTTTACATTTTGTCTTGATGATTTTTATCTTTGTGATGAAGACCGTCCACCACGATAAGGTGGCAATCCAATGAGGGGTTCAATAAGAAGTCACACCTGAACCTCCCAAAATTACTGAAGAAGATTTCTAGTAAAGATTTCTAGTTTTACTTTAGTTGATTCAGTTTCTGTTGAGTTTTCACATCTGAGTGTCAGAGATGTTATGAGTGATGTTTATAGACCGTTTTCATTCTCTTGAAGCTGCTGAAGAACATCTGGATCATCTAGTCATCACACTTCTTGTAGATCACATAAACAAGAATAGCCAGAGCCAGAGCAGCAACTGTCAGACCTAATCCAAGTTTTACACCCCATGAGCTTCCATCTGTTGGACCTGCAGAGCAGAAACAGGTGTGAGGTATCAGCTGTCAGGTACAGTCCAGAAGTATTTGGACAGTTCCACATTTTAGTGTTAAAGGGTTTTATTTCCCTCACAGTTCTTTCTATACTGATGTAAAAATAGTCACATTAAAGCTGAGACTTTAATGTGGTATCCATTATTTTATTTACAAGTCAATGTGCTGAAGCCTGAAGAACAAAACATGTGGAACTGTGAACATGTGATCATACTCCTGTCCAGATGTGGAACTATCATTTCTCACAACCATAAACTCACCTTCAACAGTCAGGTGGACGATCTTCATGAGTTGAATCTTCTCAGTTCCTTTCATTCCTGCATAGAGACACATATATATTCCATCGTCGCTGCTCTTTACGTTCTTCAGAGTCAGAGACAGGTCACCGTTCTTCATCTCAGTGTCCTTCAGCTGCACCCGGTTCTCATAAGATGGATGTTGCTGTTTTGGGAACGTTTGCCTATTTTCAAATTTGCAGACTGATACATCAGATGTCATCCACTCAACAAGGGTTATGTTGACATAGTTTAGAGCTTCACATGGCAGAGTGACATCATCTCCAGGATTTGCTGTTATCTCTTTTAGTGGGTTTTGGTTCTGTGGGTCTGAAGAACAATAAAAAACATCCAGAGGAGAAAAATCAGCTTTAAAATTCTTCACTTTTTATTTTTCATCATTAAAAGTAAAACAAGTGAATGTTCAGTATTGGTATAAAATGTCATGTTTGTCATTTCAAACTGCTCATAAATACAGAATCTGCTGTTATTATTAATACAGGTGAACTGAACTCTTCTATTTGCACATTCTGTGAGTCATTTCTAACTTCTGAAGGATGAATAAAAGATTAGTTTCACTACATTAGGCAGTTCCATCCATTAGTGTTGTTGATGTAAACATGTGGCAGCTGTACATTATATAGTATATATGAATATAGATGATATGGAAATATGTGAGTCTCAGATGATGAAGCAGAGACAGACTCTGGTTCCTGTGAGTTAAAGCAACATTTTACTCATCAACATCACTCATTTTCTTAAAAGTTTTACTTTAGTTGATTCAGTTGCTGTGGAGTTTTTACACCTGAGTGTCAGAGATGTTATGAGAATTACAAAACTGACAAGAATAACAGAATTACTACAAAATATCCTTAATGTATTTTCTACTTTGAGCTTCTATCTGTTGGACCTGCAGAGCAGAAACAGGTGTGAGGTATCAGCTGTCAGGTACAGTCCAGAAGTATTTGGACAGTTCCACATTTTAGTGTTAAAGTGTTTTATTTCCCTCACAGTTCTTTCTATACTGATGTAAAATAGTCACATTAAAGCTGAGACTTTAATGTGGTATCCATTATTTTATTTACAAGTCAATGTGCTGAAGCCTGAAGAACAAAACATGTGGAACTGTGAACATGTGATCATACTCCTGTCCAGATGTGGAACTATCATTTCTCACATCCACAAACTCACCTTTAACATTCAGGTAGACCATGAAGTTGGGGCTGAAGTTGAAATCAAGAACTCTCTTCCTGCGTCCTCCTGTCTTCTCTTTATAGAGACACTCATACCTTCCTTCATCGTTGCTGCTCACGTTCTTCAGAATCAGAGACAGGTCACCGTTCTTCATCTCATCGTCCTTCAGCTGCACCCGGTTCACATAAGATGGATCCTGGTCTGCTGTCACCACGTGCCCGTCTCGCTTCAAGTAGACTTGTTTCTCAGGGTTAGATCTGCTCCACTCAACTATTGTTATGTTGACGTTGTTTGGAGCTCGACATGACAGAGTGACATCATCGCCAGGTTCTGCTGTTACCTCTTTTATCAGTTGGTCTAAAGAACAATAAAAAAAAACATTCAGAGGAAAAAATCAGAAGGATGTTTACATTTCTTTTGAAAGTAAAATCTGACTGACTGGTGAGTCTTGTGTGGTTGTATATTATTATAAAGTAGCCCTAGCAATTTTTTGAAGTAACCTAGGAAGTAAATTTTAACAGGTGTGTTATAGTCTACTTTGGGGGTTATTAATAGGCCTTGCGATCTCCAATACTGTGAGCTCAAACTGAAAACAACACAATTCACAAACCACAGTAAAACAACGTAAGGGTAGAGTACAGTGTGTGTGTTTGGGTAAGGGTGGGGTGGGTCTAGGGTGGGGTGGGGGGCCCTCCAGGAAGCTTATGTATGGGGGCCCAGAATTTGGTGCTACACCCCTGCTGCTCACACAGGTCATGGCAACACATATTAAAAGAAGCAATTTTCAGGGTATAAGGGTTTAGGTAGACAATTCAAATTAGCTCAATTAGCGGATGACACAACAATTTTTCTGTCCAACCAAAATGAACTCGACACAGCTGTTCATTGCATCAGGGAATTTTCTGAAGTTTCTGGTTTGACAATGAACCTTAGTAAATCTGTGCTGTTTCCCCTTAAACACTGTTATATGCTAGAATTGAGTGAGATTCCTGTTAAACAAACTGTGACATACCTGGCTGTAGTACTTGACAAAAATGAAAACAGGTGCTCAGAGGTAAACTTTAAACCAATAACTCAACAAATAAAAAGAAAATACCATATGTGGTTAATGAGGGATTTAACCTTAAATGGCCGAACGCTATTATCTAAAGCTGAAGGAATATCAAGATCTGTATATTTGTTTCTAGCACTAGAAAAATGCCTGCAGTAGTCTCTAAGAAACTAGATCACATTTTATTTAACTTTATCTGGAAGAACAGGTGTCATTTCTTAAAAAAAATATATTTTGTGTAACGCCAAGAGGGATGGTGGCTTGGATGTGTTAACTTTTGAAACATTAAATAACTCTTTTAAGATTAACTGGTTAATTAACTTAAGCAGACAGAAGAACAACTTCTGGAACTCTTTTCTCATACATGTATTTAAATCATTAGGCGGAATACAGTTTTTGTTGAAATGTAACTACAAAGTTGGAAAGCTTTCTGTCAAACTTTCACAAACAAGCTCTGCTGGCCTGGAAACTGATCTACAAACATAACTTCTCACCAACCAGTTACTATATTTGGAATAATGAACACATCCTTTATAAAAACAAATCACTGTTTTATAAGGATTGGGTGGAGCATGGAATTTTATTAGTTAATCAACTTATTAACAACCGAGGTTTTTTACTTTCTTATGGAGAATTCTTGTTAAAATTTCAGTTGCCAGTTACGCCGAAGAAATATGCTGTGATCTTTGATGCACTACCACAGGGGGCGCTGCAGCTTCTGAAAGGGACTGAAAGAAATACTGCTGTTGCAGAAAATTATAAATGTGAGATTTTTGTTGGCGAAGTAGACATTACAAAAAAATCCTGCTCTAACAGATATTTGAGAAGCTGCTTACAATCAATGATTCTGCCTAGAGGTCAAATGTATTGGTCTGCACAATTTGGAGAGGTTAACTGGCATAAAGCGTGGCTGGTTGGTGACAAATTCTGTTTTAATAACAAGGTGAAAGAAGTCTCGTTTAAAATATTACATCAAATCTACCCTGCAAAGAAAACACTTGAAAGATTTAAAATGGACATTGAATATTTGTGCGATTTCTGTGGACTTGAAGATGAAACCATTGCTAACTTATTCTATCAATGTACGTACGCTAGAACCTTTTGGAAAGATGTTCAGCATTTTGTACAAGAGAAAACAGGAAGAACGATCAGTTTCCAGGAAAAATTATTTTAATTTACTTTGATGACCGGACGGTAGACAAAGATTTGTGTTTCTTCTGTCAATTGATCATGAGTTTGAGGACATTTCACATCCATAAAAACAAATGGGACAAATCTAAACCAAACATTTTACTCTTTCGACAAGAACTGCACCGTTATGCTGTCACAATCAAGGACATTAGAAATAAGAAAGCTGCTAAAACATACGATATTATGGAGAAATTCTGTGGAAATGACCTGTAAAGTATTTTTGCTGCCTTTTGTTTATGACACTGTTTTGTTTGTACCTCTGCACCCCCTATATGTTTGTAAGTATGTAAGGTTTGTGTGTCGCACAATACATTGAAAAAATAAATAAATAAATAAACAATTCTAGACAAGCGTGCAGGCACACGCTGTGTAATGTTTGTGGAAATCAAATAGCGAGGGGTTATTCGTGGTGCGAACGCAGCGGACGCCTGTGTGCAGCTCGTCTCAGTGTACAAATAATTGCGGCAAGCAGGAAAAAAAAAGTTTTTTTGACGAATTGAAAAAGTTGTTTTAGAAAGGCTAAACACCAATAAATATGGATTGAATCAGATAATTTAGTTAGGTAAAAATGTGTTCTGAATTTAGGAAATGATTACATACATTTTTTTCCAATAAATATAAACTTTTGAACTTTACAATGCTCTTTTGCGGAGTTTTGGACAAATGGCGTCTTCCCCTGCAGGCGTCAGTGCAACGGACCCTACCCTGGATGAATGAATTCAAGAAGAAATGGATCTATAATGTCAGAAGGTTAATAATACATATGAGACACAATTTAAATTCTACCTCAACTTTACAACTTTACAAGTATCTGACAACCATTTTTGGATTTGTTTTTTTGATTCACAGCTATACAGTGTATTTTTCAGATGATAGACGGGTAAAGTATCCCATGGGATGGAAGATCCTCTTTTCCTCGTTGGTTTATGAAAAGTTATTTTTAAAACACTGGAAAGACAAACATGCACCGACCCTGCAGGAATGGAAAGGATTAATGAAGTACCTTCTCAACCTAGAGAAAGCATGTTTGAGGATAACAATACAAAACAACAGTTTGTGAAAGTTTGGCAGGATATTAATGAAGCCTTATAAGAACTTGGTAAACTAGCCGAGACGTAGGGATAGGATATGTGAAGCAGGATTGGGAATCTAGTATGTATGGAAGTGTGGACGTAAATGTTGACGTGTTAGTGGTAATGGTGGGCGTAAAAATGAAAGAGTGGATGTGGAGTTATAAAAAAAAATGAATTTTGGGGTAGACATGCTATTTCCTTGTTTTTAAAAATAATTATAAAGGGAAAAAAATGAAATTCTAATAAATGTGAACATTTATTCAACAACCACGGAATCTGCGAAATGTTGTAGTTATGTGTTATAGGCGTTAACGCGTGTGTCACTATTGTACAAAAGCCACACTTCAAACGCCTTAACGTGTTAACGTCTTAACGACTTAAATATGCTAAACAGTCTCATCGTTTTCTCCTGGAAATACATGCACTGCTTGAATTGTGAAGCGAAGCAGATATTAAACTCAAAATTCGTCATCATAAAGTAAATGATTATTTGTACGTTGAGACGAGCGTGCACACAGGCTTCCCATGTGTTCGCACGTGGCATGACATTTATCACCCGTCACCTTTCATTATTTACTATTCTCGCCTAGCTGCGCTGACACACACACACACACACACACACACACACACACACACACACACACACACACACACACACACACACACACACACACACACGAACATCTTACCTGCAGAGGCAGACTGCAGTAGACAGAAGAACAGTAACAGCACAGAGATGAGTGAAGCAGCCATAGAACCAGAATCTGCTGTTTCCAGTTATTTTGTAAAATAGACTCAGCACAGAAGTCCTCAGGTTAAGTCCAGTTTAGTCGTACAGTAAAATGAGTGTGAGAAGGTTTCACAAGCTGACAGAAACTACAATAAATGAAAATCCAGGTTTAAGTTGTGAATTAATTCAGTCTACAACTGGTGCAGTAGTTTAGATCTGGACTGATGTTCTCTCCTCTGATGATGTGAAGGTGAATTAAACATTACAAGCAGGAACTCTCTTTAATTGTTGAGTGCAGCAGGGCGGTCCTAACTGCTGCACACTGCATCAGACTTCCTGTAAGTTATCAGGTTTATTTTTACTGTTTCTGTCACAACTTCAGTTTAATAATCACTTATTTCCATATCGGTCCTGGATACAAATAATAATAGAAATAAAGAAGGACATTTAAAAATGAACTGTAAAACAATAAATATATTCGCACATCTCTTTTCATTTGCTGTAGTAAACTTCACACATACACACTAAACACTGTGTATGCAAAACATTCAAATCTACTTTATAAACCATAAACCATTTCCAGTATTTTTGGTTTTCTAACTGACACATACATTAAACTGTTTCAAACTACTGATTTCACCACATGTTCAGAGTTAAAAGGAAACATTTCTGCAGCTGATGCAGAGAAGAAATAGTTTGGTTTGAGGTGAATTACAGACCTAAAAAATCAACATGATCAATGACTTACTACAGAAAAAACAGACAGAATAAACACTGATCAGTGATTGATTCATATTTATCATTTACATTTATTATACTGTTAAGAAACAAGTAAAAACGGTTCCAGACCAGTACCAATACCCAGGGACGCCGCAACGGGGCAGGCAACCCAGGCAATTGCCTAGGGCCCCGAGCTGAAGGGGGCCTCGAGGGACGGCTGACGTCAATGACAAAATAATGGAACTGCTTTAGACGCTGCAACGACAACGCATCGAAATGCCCCGCACAGGGCCCTTTCCGAGTTGTCACTGGCTAGCTGCTAGTAGGGGGGGGGCCGACAGACGGCTGATATCGCTCCATATCAGCGACACAACTTGAAACCACCGTAGACACTGCAATGAAATGTCGGGAATCTCCCTAATGGGGCCCCCCTACTAGCTGGCATTGTCGTGCGGTCCCTGTTAAACACACAGATGAAAAAATGAAGCGAACATATCTCTCTGGGCACACGAATATATATATATATATATATATATATATGATTTATTTTATATGTTCATTGTTTAATAAAAGATTTCTCTACTGATCCGTAGTCCTGGACTTCATTCATCATTATTCAGTGGGGCCCCATGGTCCTTCTTGCCTAGGGCCCCCAGGGGGTCTAGAAACGCCCCTGCCAATACCAATACAAATGTGTATACAAAAGTATTCTGATACTTTACTGTAGTAAAAGTACCAATACACCAGTGGGGGCTGGAGCCAGTCTTAGTTGGCATTAAGTGAGAGGCAGGGTAAAGCCTGGAGAGGTCACCAGTCAATCACAGGGATGACATATAGAGTCACCAATTAACTTGTGAGTACCCACAGGGAGGGGTCCGACCACCTCTGTCCTCTCATAAAACCCCCAGGCTAGCTCAGTACATCCTGTGTGTACTGAAGGTTTTTAGATTTGAGGCAGTTTCTCCTATAACACTAGATGTCACTAAAGAAGTGTTTACCAACCAGCAGGATGACAGAATTATCACTTAAACCTCCTGACTGGTTCCTTAAACAGTGCACGTTCTGTACAAATACAAACTGAATCTGTGCTGGTATTAAGTACCTGAAATACAATATTAAACTGATATTACAACACAATCAGATTCTTTGGGTTTTCTATCTTTTTCTTATTGTCAACTAATTGTATACTAATGTCCCTTGGCAAGCAAATAGACGTCAGCTGGTTTTGTTGTAACCCAATTATGCACAGTAACATAGGTAACTGTGGGCCGTAGCCAACGCCAAAGTAACAAACGCCTACCGTTAGTCCTGAGCTAATCCCTCATAACATTGACTGACCCTCAGTCCCTTAGAGGCAAAACTATAGACCCCAGCCAGTTCACACCTAATCACATGTTGTTGACTCTGTTGTTGTTCCAAAACTATTAAAAACACATCAGTGAGCCTCATCGCTGCACTGGGTGACATGTATGTCCTTTAATTATTTTACAGCCTTGTTTTTTGGCTTTAAATTTAAACACAAGACCTATGAAGGAAGGGTAGTGTTATAGATCATGTTTTTGTGGTTAAAAACACAGACGCTGACAGACGCTCATGTTGCTCTTTATTTCCCTTCAGCTGGACCACATGCATGAGAACCAGCATCAGTGTGACCTGAGCTGCAGATCAGGACGTCCAACTGTCAACACTGTTCAGACAGAAACCTTCATGTTGTGGTCAGCATAGGTGACATTTATCAGTTTGTCCTGATAATGTTTATTATATTATTATAATATACTAGAACAATTCGCCCGTTGGGCGCTGCAGCACCTGTTTACTTGCCAAAAGACACGCTCTTAGATTAAAGCAGTGAGAAAAATGTATGTTTGTATATGAAGGTCACAGTAAGTATGTGTCCCAAACACACTTGGGCCATGGCAACACACACACACACACACACACACACACACACACACACACACACACACACACACACACACACACACACACACACAAACACACACACACACTGATGAGGCACAGAGATAAAGTGAAGGAGATAAATGTATGTGACTATATATAAGGTAAAGAGTAAAAAAGAAACCAAAAGGAGAACTTGCCATACAAAGTTTTAGGGATTGTTGACAGAAGATATGTACATCTTTATATATAATTTATATAATACATGCAATTATATGTTTCCCAAGGGAACATAACAGCAGTGCAGGAACTAAAGGACTAAATCCATGTGAGGTGTATCAAATGGAACTGCATGTGTGACTTGGTGTGGAGCTGTCCATGCTCTTCTGAAGGTTTGATTCCTCTTTCTGGTTTTGTCTGTTGTTTTCCACTGCTGAGCTGCCATTCATCGTTGACCTTAAAAGTCAGAATGTTGTCTGTAATTAGTTAAACATAACCAGGAGCCACATGTTGGTTAACCCTTTAATGTCTGAAAGGGTTAATTGGAAAGTATGAGTACCTGTAGCTGCAGGTGTCTCCAATGATCTCTTCAGTCTCATTTACTGCTGACTGTCCTCACAGCACTCAGCTGAAAAGTTAATATTTCAATTGTGGCTTTTATGCAGTTGACTAAATGATAATTTATGAGTGTAATAGAGTCAGTTAGTAGTTTGAAATGAGATCCACACAACCAAGCTTAGTTAGGCCATGTGTGAATAAGATTGTGTATGTAAAGCAGAAAGTATGAGTACCTGTAACCTGAGGTGGCTCCAATGTCTTCTTCAGTCTCTTTCGCTGGCGATGGTTCTCACAGCGCTCAGCTGAAAAGTAAATATTAAAGTGCTTTTTTATGCAGTTGAGTAAATTATGTAGAGGCAGATATGTGTGCATCATAGTAAAATGTGAGAACAATAAGAGAGATGAAAGGTCAATAGTTGTACTAGTTGGGGATGTCGCAACAAGCATTTTAAGGAGTTGTTTTTACCATATCGATATCCCCAAGGAAGATCAGGAAGCCAACACTTACGAGAAAGTTGTTACGCTTACAGGAAACTGAATCTTGGCTGGAACACGTTGGGTCAGTTTGACCTGACACACACACAATAACAAATGACACCGACACGCCAAACAATAGTATAAAGTGTATGAAGAGCTGTTCTTCATTGTTTCTTGGATGTACGTTGTTGGTGTCTGCTATGTTTGCTACATCTTCAATAAAGTCCCAGTTGGCTGTTCGACGACTTCTGTTCTCAGTCTCTTACTTTAAAGGTTACTGAAGTTAAGTAATCAAGTAATTATCTTAAAATTATAATCCATGAGTGTAATTGAGTCAGATAGTTGTTGTTGTTGAAATTAGATCCACACAACCAAGGACATGTTAGGCCATGTGTGAATGAGATGGTGTATGTAAATGAGAATTGTTATTGAGTTGCTGTGGGATGAATTAGTTAGATAGGTATTTTATTAGCATTTGTACATTAATTGAAATATATGCATATAGAGGCATGAAAGGGTTAATCAGAAGGTTTGAGTACCTGTAGCCTCAGGCCTCTGCTGTCTCATTCTGTGGCTATTGTCCTCACAGCACTGCTGAAAAGTCAAGACAGTTTGTTTAAATGAGATAATGCATGATGACACACCACTGTTTAATAAAGTCAATATATATTGATAATGGGATTTATGCAAAATGTTTATATAGGCTATGACACACAGACTCAAATGTAATATAGTAGAGCCAATGCATGAAAAGGTTAGGCTTTTCATGCATAATCACATTGTGAAGTATGATCTAGTTGCTAATGAAACAGTCACATGTTAAAAACAAAAATCTAAGTAATAATTTCTATATCTTGGTAAGGATGGGCAATGATAGAGGAAAATGTGAACACTCATTACCTCAGAAAAATGTAATATTTTATGCAAGTATTGTCTGAAAATATATATTTTTATTTTTATGGTGTTACACCAAAATCTGTGACCATCAGAAATGGTGACCTGTGTTGCTGCTTATAAACCTAAAGTTCACCTTAACCTCAGTGGAGACCTCACGTCCCTCCCTAATCTAATACACAGTTGAAAAGGAAATGTGTTGATTGTTGATATACATATACTTTATAGATATAGTGACTGTTTACTTTGCAGCTTGGCTGTTTAGTGATAACCAACATGAATGCAGCCTCTTGTAAAAAATGAAGATCAACTGCCACCTGCTGGCTGTAATTTTTATCACACACACTGGTAGCAGCAATCCAGTTTGAAGGCACTGAACTGAACAGTTAATAGAGAAACAAACAGCTGATAATAAAATGTAAATGTCATTATTAAATCATTTATTGTGTGTTTTCATTCTAACAATAATGTTTTTTCATCTGTTTGAAAAGTTGAAACATTTTCCTGAAGACAAGAGAATCTGATCAAGGCCTCGTTTCATAAACACATCTTCATGCTAAGATGAAGGTAATACTAATGTTATATTATGTAAATGTTAATGATGAATATTAATGTAAAAAAGAATTGAATGTCAGTATTTTCATCCCCTAAAGCAGGGGTGTAAAACTCATTTTCACCAAGGGCCACATCAGCATAATGGTTGCCCTCAAAGGGCCACATGTAACGGTAAGACAGTTTAAATGTAACTAAATGTAACCAAATGTAATGTAAAATAAACTACTCCTTAATGTTAAATAACTCTGAATGTATTACTTATTCAAATTACAAATATTACATATGCATTTGCATAGATGTAAAAAATAAAAAAATAAAAAAGTTTACTAGTTGCTCTGTTATAACATAAATCCTTTTAAATTGTCAGGTTAAGAAACCCACATTACTCCATCAATCAATGATCAAACTATCCAAGTGAATAAAGAAAAACATCATCCAACACTAGTTATGACATTAACTTTATTCAAAACCTTTGGGTCACAGTTGAGAGGGGCAGAATAACAGAATAAGTACAACCAACAATTGTGAGCTGCTAAGAACATGTGTGACAGATGTAGCATTTTACAAAAACAAATGGCTGCACACAGCCTTGCAGATTTGTCTGCATATAAACACACAAACCTGTAAACACTAAATACATTGCTACACATATAAAGTAGTATATGTAATAAACTCAAAATAACAAAATCAGGGTTGTCTCAATTCACAACTATATTGGTCAAGTTTTTAGGTGAAGTTGATGAGGAGATGCTCCCTGTCCTTGAACACACCAAGTGGATCCCCTCTCCACCATCCTCATCCATTGATCATGTTCTGAAAATAACAAACAAAACAAAATGCAAGCACAATCATTAAATTGCACTCAGTTAAACTATTCTTCTTCTTGGTTGAAATACATGTTATCATATTTTAATTAGGTTTTAAAAAATGCTTACCTATGCGTTTTCTGGCCGGATGTCTGACACCGTTTTTCCGTGACCAGTGTGTCAATGTCTGTTTTAGGTCTTGTGCTGAGGCAATCCGTAGAACAGCGTGGAGGTTATCATCAGTGATGCGTGATATGTGCTTGTTTTTGTTTAGATTCATTAAGGAAAACATCTGTTCGCACAGATAGGTGCTCCCAAACATAGACAGAACACAGGCAACATGAAGTCGAAGCTGTGGCATCAAACCAGGGGGCAGCAGACGGTAAAAGTCCTGGATTGCAACATCCTGGTACTTTGCTCTGTTTGGTAGCTAACTGAGCACATGAAAAAGTACCGAGAAACGAGGTTGAGATGCTCTGACAAACAGGAAAGTGGACAAGATTGTCCTGTTTCACTTGGTACATCCATAGGTCAAGTTTATGCTGGAAAGCGGTGATCATGTCGGACATCTGCGGGATGACTTGTTTGCGTCCCTGCAGCTTCTGATTCAGTTGGGCGAGATGCTCGTTTATGTCACACAACATAGCAAAGTCAAACAAGCCAGTTTGGATCTGACAATTCAGACAAGGGTTTTCCTTTACTCTGCATGAAAAGAGCAATGTCCTCCCTTAGCTCAAAAAAAAGGTTTGAGGACTTTGCTCCTACTCAGCCCCCGCACTTCTGTATGATACGGCACGTCTCCATACTCCGAGCCCATCTCCTGAAAGAACAGCTGGAACTGACGGTGGTTCAGGCCAGGCGCCCGAATCAGTTTTCATGACCGTGGTCACGATATTATCCATCCCCAGCACCTTCCCACACAAAGCTTCTTGATGGATAATGCGATGATACGTTATCAGAGGCGTGTGACAGTTAATTTTTTCCATTTTCTCCTTCATTAGTCCAACCAAGCCCGCTTTTCCTCCACACATTGCAGGAGCACCGTCTGTAGTTAATCCTGCCAACTTTTCCCAGGGCAATGCATTTTTATTCATGGACTTCTCCACTTCATTAAAAATGTCCCGTCCCGTTGTGGTCCCATGCATGGCAGCTAGAATCAACAGCTCCTCAGTGACAGAGAGGTCCAACTTAACGCCTCTAATAAAAATGGATAGCTGCGCTGTATCCGTGTTGTCTGTGCTTTCAGCTAATGAAAAAGCTATGTAGCTGCGTGTCTCTTCGGCCAGCTGTGTTGCCAGATTTCCTGTTAGTTCCGTAACTCAGTCCGCGATGGTGTTTCTTGATAAACTGACATTTTTAAAAGTCTGTATCTGGTCGGGACACACCTGGTCACAGACCTTCAGCATGCACTGCTTCAAGAAGGCACCATCTGCAAAAGACTTTGAAGCTCGGGTGATTTCTTCAGCCACAATAAAGCTAGCTTTCACTGCTGCAGTGATTTTGGTTGTGGATTTCATGAACACATTCTGCTGCAATCGTAGTTTGCCTTTTAATTCTTGGACAATTTGTTGTTTTTCTGGAAGGCTAAGTTTGGCATACTTAGCTCCGTGTTTGGTGTCAAAATGCCGACATAGATTGTACTCTTTGACAACTGTTTGGATATGAGCTATCTCTACTTGCTAAATCTTACACTATGTGTTAGCTCAGTCCGTGTGGTCGTTAAATGAAAGAATAGGAGAAGATGAGCGGTCTCAACAGGCTATTTTATTTAGCAGTAAATGAATAAAGCGTACAGAGCTCTGGGTCGAGATCTTCCTATCCCTGACGAACAACAGTGTTTGTCAGTTCATGAAGTCTGACCTACTATGCTTTCCCTGACCCATTTTATACACAATACAGAATGTTTATGCAATGTGTGAGGTGTTGTCTCCTCCTGATTGGCTGTTGATCTGACTCCATCCTCCATCTTCTCACATTCCAGGATATGTGACTTTCCTGTGGCCTCCTTAAACAGGTGTAATAGTGTGTGACTTCCATGTGACCCCCTTCCTCTGAAACTACACAATCACAAGACATCCTGTGGGGTTTTTTAAGGGTTAGTTCTGCATCGTTTAACACAGGATTGTCAGGGCTATGACTGAATGTTTGACCCCGATCTCCTGTTAATAATAAACCTTTAACATATACAAGTGGGACGTGTCAACGGTGGTTTCGTTCTTCATCAACACATCAAGAATCTACCTATTAAATTACACTTCAGGGTAAACTGTCTTCAATACTTTTCTACTGTCATTTAGGGTGCATTCATAACAATAGCCCCTGAGATAATGATGATGACTTCCTAATCATTATTGATTGAGAGAAGCACTGTTCTGTCTTTACCCCTGCAATGTGATAATCATGTCTTTACCAAAGGTCAACTGTCTTCCAGCTGGGATGCATTCTTATTACACAACAAGCTTACTGCTTTCAAATTGTTACACATAGGACCACATATTTATATGAAACAAACAATAAAGTAATTAATCCCCTTATCTGATATTTTAGCAGTGGCCAGTTCATAGCATATATCTACACAACCGACAGTGCCTCATAACCAGGTGGGGAGTTCCGGTCGTCTGAAATGATGCCAACGCAGAAGTAACTTAAAGCTGCATTCTATCAAAAGGCCACCAGGGGGCGACCGTTTTGGTGTCAAAAGGACTTCCGTCTCTATACAAGTCAATGGAGAATTCACCAACTTCTCACTTGATTTCTAACCTCAGTAAACGTTTTCAAAATGTGTTTATGGTCTCAATCGCTAGTTTAAAGCCTTCTTCAATGCAGTATGACGTTCATTTGGGACATTTTGGCCTCCCTGATTTTATATGTGACGATAAAGCAGGGTATGCATTAGGGCGTGGCTACGTCGTGATTGACAGGTTGATTGGTTCACAGGTTCAGGAGGGCGCCTCATGCTCCTCCTGATGCTCATATAAGTAGAATCCGTGTTTTTATTTTTCCCAGCATGCACCGGAAATTTTCAAGATGGTGCTGCTCAGATCCGAAACTATTCGCTTCCAAACAGCAGTCCACAAACCAATGGGTGACGTCACGGATGTTATGTCCATTTTATATACAGTCTATGGTATTAATACTTCCCCGGTTACATACAGATGTTCAAACTTGTGTTGAACTTCTATTGTTTCTATATTTTGTGCGGACTCGCATCCAACTGCTGAAACATGTATGAAATACATCTATCCAACATATAACAGTAGTTTGTCCAAGTGGTGTTGCCGTAAGTAGCTGTCCAAGATGGTCGACGATGGAGGATGCTACTGCGCATGTGTGACTCACATCGGGTACCGACTCACATCGGGTATGTCACTACCCGATGTGAGTCACTTTAGTCCTATTAAGAAGATGGAGTAGAGATGCACTACAGCCTCTTGTGGCCCAAATGAGTATTACAACATGAAACACTTGAAAAATGATCCTGATAAATCAATTGTCAAAACCTTTTTTCTCCTGTTCTTAAGTGATAAACACAGGAGAGAAAACAGTTCAGATCAGACTTTGAAAACAGATCAACAGATTTTTATTTCCCTCACTTCCCTTCAGGGCTTCCTAACCTGGACTGTAATGTGAGACCACCTCCTCATTTCAACAGAGAAAATACAACAATTATTTAATCAAGCAAACGATTATTTTACTGTTTCCTTAATTAACTGATTAATATTTCCGTCTGAAATGTTTTAATGTCCCACAGTGATGTTTTGTGTTCAACCACCAGTCAGAAGCAGCAGATGGCTCCTCAGTAAACACAGAGGAGCTTCATCACCTTCTTCACAGGAGACCAGGCAGAGGTGGAAGAAGTACTCTGATACTTTACTGCTGTAAAAGTACCAACACAGCAACGTCATAATACTCCATTACAATTAAACGTTCTGCATGGAAAATCCTACTAAGGTTTGTTTTAGGTTGTTTAAGTTTTCTTGTTAGATGTCATGTATTAACCCTAACCCTTATCAAAATATGAAGTACAACACATTTTTCAAAGCTTGTTTTTCTACTTATCCATTGCTTTAAGTGGAATAAAATAAGGTATTCACCTGCTGGCATGAGTCAGGTGGTTGTTATCGGCCAATCATCAAGAAATACATTCTGAACTTCTACAGTAAATAAAAGATAAGAAGACTAATTTATTAAACAGATTACCTCCATCATGAATTATGAGCGCCACACGTCACACTATTTGATGAATTTGTTAGTCATTACAAAATGTGAAACACTTTTACAAAGTTTGAGACTAATTTACATTTTGGAAAATATTTTTACATCAAATAACACATAATTACCGTGGAGTGATAGTCTGTACCACCAGTATGTTCACTCAGCTGTTATATTAATAATAATATATGTATATATGAAATAAACTAGCTGCTACTGTCAGGCTGTTTTCTTCTTCTCTCGACACTTTCACAACTCGTCTCTTACTGGCTCTACAGCACCACCTGGTGGCGGAATTTATATATATATGTTACATTCTGAGTGATAGTCTGTACCACCAGTATGTTTACTCAGCTGTTATATAAAGTATAGACTCATATACGTATATTATAAAATAAACTAGCTGCTACTGTCCTGCTGTGTAGCACTGAACGAGTTTTCTTCTTCTCTCGACAGTTTCACAACTCGACTCTTACTGGCTCTACAGCACCACCTGGTGGCGGAATCTATACAACGCTTTACTCATGAATTGACCAACTGCAATGTAAATTTGTTTGTTTGTAAAAATGTCCACAAATACTAAATAGCAGGCTGTTGTTCAATACTAATTTTCAGCATTTAAATCAAAACACAAACACAGGTTCTACTTCCTGTGCAGAGACTGCAGAGAGTTTTCCATCATTTTCCTGTTTTATTATGTTTCTGTCACCATGTAAAGTCCGTCCTCTTCCTCTTCTGCTGCTACTGACACGCTGCTGTAACACTGCTGCTGGTTTCAAATCATTACAAACTATGATAAATAATAATAATGAAATATATTTTAAAAAACAAGAATGATTCAATTTAATGCTAATAATATATTATTAATAATAATTGATTCAACCAACATGTAAAAGCATATTGACTACGTTCTAAAAAGCACAATAAAATGAATTTAATGGATCCTCAAACAACACAGTGGTGACTCAAAGTGGAGGAAAATCAGCCCATATATATTACATCCATGACAAAGGACTGAGGCTAATAGGCTGAGAGTCAGGCTGGAGGATAACTACACGAGAAACAGGTTTGGAGCTAGCAGGTGAGCAACAACTTCAAGGTGCTGGAAGCTCAGCACATGAATGTTGCTGGACGGGCAGTAGGGGGCGTAGCGGAACCAGGCAAGGAGAATAAGGTGAAGGACATACAGGCATAATACATTACATTAAAACTAGGACTGTCAACGATGAATATTTTGTTTAATTGCAATTCATCGCTGAATTTCAATAGTTACCAGTGTATCTTGATTGGGAATCAAAAGAAAGTTACTTTATGAACTTTCACTTTTAGATTTATTTCAAATAGAAAAACACTTATAAATTGTGGTTTATTTAGTAGTGTGACTAATTTAGCTTTTTGCATCAGTAGGCTACCAAACAAAATGAGGTACTCTAGATCAGTGGTTCCCAACCTTTTTTCCTTGAAGCCCCCCATGCTTGTGTCTAAAATAATTATTTAAGGGTTCGGTTCAGGGCCATAGGTAAGGGTTTGACATCTTTCTGCTAGGTCCCTCCTCGGATTGCCACCTTATCGCGGTGGAGGGTTTGTGTGCTCAGAGGATTGTGGGAGTTTTACTGTCTGGAGCTTTCAGCTCCTGGTAGGGTTTCCCACGGCAGATTGGTCCCATGTGATGAGCGAGACTGAGAGTAATCCATAAGAAGTCAAGCTCTTACCAATGAGCCCTGAACCAAACCCTCAGCTGATTGGTCAGATTCTTCAGAGTCTTGTTTAAAACATTTAAAAAAACAGAAAACAGCTCTATTGTCCACCAATGTGCTGATGAACTGTCCGTGTGACAATGACGGAGCTTTGTTCATCACAAAGAGAAAAATCATTCAGACAAAATGTAAAAGACACAAAACTTTAAAAAAGACAAGAGAGACAAGAAATGCAGCTCAAAGTGTTTTATAGCAGAAGAAATGACATCCACCAAGTCCTTCACATTAAAAGTAGCATTAGAAAGAACATTAACGTAATAAAACATGGAAAATAAAAAAAGTAAGAATAATAAAATAATAAAAACCGTAAATATGAAAAGTGCAGTGTGATGTTTTATAAGTAATGATAAAAAGGTATTGATTAAAAAAAAATGAAACAGCAAAACTTCATATTGTTCACAAGGAATTTCAATGCTCAACTGTTTGAATGTATTATGACTGAGGTAAATATCTATTTTATATAGATAATAAATAATAATATTCTCTTAAAACAGTTTGTCTTCTCTTTTATTTACATACATTAATATGACTCAAAACATTCAGATAATTCTGCAGGTGAAGTTTTTACACATTTCTTCTGCAGAAATTTTCTTCACATTGTTTGTTAAAGTGCTCCATGGACAAAAAGGTCATATTTCATAATAACTGAATATATATGTTCATTCTTATATGTAGTTTTATAATGTGACAGGATTCAGGTGGTAAGTTTCTTTTCTGCAGAAGCGAATCCAGAAAATGATTTCTCAGAATCTCTCTGAGCCGTTGACCCATGTATCTTATCTTACCTGTAAATAAAACTGAGACAACACAGCTATTCATTATTTCCAGGACAAGGTGCAGTTTGAACCTTTATATCTAGTGATAAATCATAATCAAAGGCGGTTTTTGTTGACTTTTGAATGTCATACAGAAACTAAACATGGTTTATGGTCTTTACCTGTAACTGGGAAGTTTACTGGCCTCTCCACCATCTGAGTATCATATTACCAGTATTAGAGTCATCATAGTACCCCTGTGATGAAGTCATATAATGATGTACAGTCCATAAAAGTAAAACAGAAGTGGAGCTGATGGTCAGTCTGGTGTTAAGGTCCAACACACAGATCCTGTTTGACACTTAGCAGAGATGTTTCCTGTTTAAGCTGCTTTAACATGTGACTCTTTATAATAATCACAGTTTTAAACAACTGCTAAAAACTTTCAGTCTCCTCTCGACTGTCATTTAGGAGCTTTCTATCATCACTGCATCCCAAATCTACTACACACTCATTGAGAGCAGGTTGTTGTGTCTGTAGTGTGCTGTGTGATAAAGTGCAGAAATAAAATCAGATCACAACCTCTTGAACATAAAATCAACAATTCTAAAATACAGAAAACACAACATTAATCAGCCTTTCTGGACCAAAGTTAACATATATGACAAACTCTACATGAATGTTGCTGGACGGGCAGTAGGGGGCGTAGCGGAACCAGGCAAGGAGAATAAGGTGAAGGACAGGCAGGCAGAGTACATTACATTAAAACTAGGACTGTCTATGATTAATATTTGTTTAATTGCGATTCATCGCTGAATTTCAATAGTTACCAGTGTATCTTGATTGGGAATCAAAAAAAAGTTACTTTACTTTGACTTTTAGATTGATTTCAAATAAATACATTGTAGTTTATTTAATAGAGTGACTAATTTTGCTTTTTGCATCAGTAGGCTACCATACACAATGAGGTACTGTAGATCAGTGGTTCTACCCTAACCCTAACCCCTGCGGCACACACGCACAAAAAGAATAAAGTGATTAATTACAAACTTTAATTTGTATAAATAAACAGCAGTTGTAGGTTTTTTGCTTCTATTCCCTGTATCTTACAGTGTATATGGAAACATGTTTTTCCTTCCTCCTTCAGTCATCAGGTGTCTCACTCACACACACAAGAAACTTTTTTCCTTTAACAACCAGAGTCTGCATCATTACAAAAGAAAGACAGTGATTAATTGTCAGATATATCAGCAGCTATACCGTTTTCTTTCAACTGCAAGGACATTTAACTGTTTCTTCTCTCTGGGTTCTCTCTATATGTCATCCCTGTGATTGACTGGTACTTGTACTTTACTGTAGTACAGTTTGAGGGACTTGTACTTTACATGTGATGCGAGATGTGTGAATATATTTATTGTTTTACAGTTCATTTTTAAATGTCCTTCCTTATTTCTATCATTATTTGTATCTAGGACCAATATGGAAATACGTGATTATTAAACTGAAGTTGTGACAGAAACAGTAAAATAAAACCTGATAACTTACAGGAAGTCTGATGCAGTGTGCAGCAGTTAGGACCGCCCTGCTGCACTCAACAAATAAAGAGAGTTCCTGCTTGTAATGTTTAATTCACCTTCACATCATCAGAGGAGAGAGCATCAGTCCAGATCTAAACTACTGCACCAGTTGTAGACTGAATTAATGCACAACTTAAACCTGGATTTTCATTTATTGTAGTCTTTATGTTTTTCTGGTAACTTTGAGCTGATCAGTTTCTGTAAGCTTGTGAAACCTTCTCACACTCATTTTACTGTACGGTTAAACTGGACTTAACCTGAGGACTTCTGTGCTGAGTCTATTTTACAAAATAACTGGAAACAGCAGATTCTGGTTCTATGGCTGCTTCACTCATCTCTGTGCTGTTACTGTTCTTCTGTCTACTGCAGTCTGCCTCTGCAGGTAAGATGTTCGTGTGTGTGTGTGTGTGTGTGTGTGTGTGTGTGTGTGTGTGTGTGTGTGTGTGTGTGTGTGTGTGTGTGTGTGTGTGTGTGTGTGTGTGTGTGTGTGTGTGTGTGTCAGCGCAGCTAGGCGAGAATAGTAAATAATGAAAGGTGACGGGTGATAAATGTCATGCCACGTGCGAACACATGGGAAGCCTGTGTGCACGCTCGTCTCAACGTACAAATAATCATTTACTTTATGATGACGAATTTTGAGTTTAATATCTGCTTCGCTTCACAATTCAAGCAGTGCATGTATTTCCAGGAGAAAACGATGAGACTGTTTAGCATATTTAAGTCGTTAAGACGTTAACACGTTAAGGCGTTTGAAGTGTGGCTTTTGTACAATAGTGACACACGCGTTAACGCCTATAACACATAACTACAACATTTCGCAGATTCCGTGGTTGTTGAATAAATGTTCACATTTATTAGAATTTCATTTTTTTCCCTTTATAATTATTTTTAAAAACAAGGAAATAGCATGTCTACCCCAAAATTCATTTTTTTTTATAACTCCACATCCACTCTTTCATTTTTACGCCCACCATTACCACTAACACGTCAACATTTACGTCCACACTTCCATACATACTAGATTCCCAATCCTGCTTCACATATCCTATCCCTACGTCTCGGCTAGTTTACCAAGTTCTTATAAGGCTTCATTAATATCCTGCCAAACTTTCACAAACTGTTGTTTTGTATTGTTATCCTCAAACATGCTTTCTCTAGGTTGAGAAGGTACTTCATTAATCCTTTCCATTCCTGCAGGGTCGGTGCATGTTTGTCTTTCCAGTGTTTTAAAAATAACTTTTCATAAACCAACGAGGAAAAGAGGATCTTCCATCCCATGGGATACTTTACCCGTCTATCATCTGAAAAATACACTGTATAGCTGTGAATCAAAAAAACAAATCCAAAAATGGTTGTCAGATACTTGTAAAGTTGTAAAGTTGAGGTAGAATTTAAATTGTGTCTCATATGTATTATTAACCTTCTGACATTATAGATCCATTTCTTCTTGAATTCATTCATCCAGGGTAGGGTCCGTTGCACTGACGCCTGCAGGGGAAGACGCCATTTGTCCAAAACTCCGCAAAAGAGCATTGTAAAGTTCAAAAGTTTATATTTATTGGAAAAAAATGTATGTAATCATTTCCTAAATTCAGAACACATTTTTACCTAACTAAATTATCTGATTCAATCCATATTTATTGGTGTTTAGCCTTTCTAAAACAACTTTTTCAATTCGTCAAAAAAACTTTTTTTTTCCTGCTTGCCGCAATTATTTGTACACTGAGACGAGCTGCACACAGGCGTCCGCTGCGTTCGCACCACGAATAACCCCTCGCTATTTGATTTCCACAAACATTACACAGCGTGTGCCTGCACGCTTGTCTAGAATTGTTTATTTATTTATTTATTTTTTCAATGTATTGTGCGACACACAAACCTTACATACTTACAAACATATAGGGGGTGCAGAGGTACAAACAAAACAGTGTCATAAACAAAAGGCAGCAAAAATACTTTACAGGTCATTTCCACAGAATTTCTCCATAATATCGTATGTTTTAGCAGCTTTCTTATTTCTAATGTCCTTGATTGTGACAGCATAACGGTGCAGTTCTTGTCGAAAGAGTAAAATGTTTGGTTTAGATTTGTCCCATTTGTTTTTATGGATGTGAAATGTCCTCAAACTCATGATCCATTGACAGAAGAAACACAAATCTTTGTCTACCGTCCGGTCATCAAAGTAAATTAAAATAATTTTTCCTGGAAACTGATCGTTCTTCCTGTTTTCTCTTGTACAAAATGCTGAACATCTTTCCAAAAGGTTCTAGCGTACGTACATTGATAGAATAAGTTAGCAATGGTCTCATCTTCAAGTCCACAGAAATCGCACAAATATTCAATGTCCATTTTAAATCTTTCAAGTGTTTTCTTTGCAGGGTAGATTTGATGTAATATTTTAAACGAGACTTCTTTCACCTTGTTATTAAAACAGAATTTGTCACCAACCAGCCACGCTTTATGCCAGTTAACCTCTCCAAATTGTGCAGACCAATACATTTGACCTCTAGGCAGAATCATTGATTGTAAGCAGCTTCTCAAATATCTGTTAGAGCAGGATTTTTTTGTAATGTCTACTTCGCCAACAAAAATCTCACATTTATAATTTTCTGCAACAGCAGTATTTCTTTCAGTCCCTTTCAGAAGCTGCAGCGCCCCCTGTGGTAGTGCATCAAAGATCACAGCATATTTCTTCGGCGTAACTGGCAACTGAAATTTTAACAAGAATTCTCCATAAGAAAGTAAAAAACCTCGGTTGTTAATAAGTTGATTAACTAATAAAATTCCATGCTCCACCCAATCCTTATAAAACAGTGATTTGTTTTTATAAAGGATGTGTTCATTATTCCAAATATAGTAACTGGTTGGTGAGAAGTTATGTTTGTAGATCAGTTTCCAGGCCAGCAGAGCTTGTTTGTGAAAGTTTGACAGAAAGCTTTCCAACTTTGTAGTTACATTTCAACAAAAACTGTATTCCGCCTAATGATTTAAATACATGTATGAGAAAAGAGTTCCAGAAGTTGTTCTTCTGTCTGCTTAAGTTAATTAACCAGTTAATCTTAAAAGAGTTATTTAATGTTTCAAAAGTTAACACATCCAAGCCACCATCCCTCTTGGCGTTACACAAAATATATTTTTTTTAAGAAATGACACCTGTTCTTCCAGATAAAGTTAAATAAAATGTGATGTAGTTTCTTAGAGACTACTGCAGGCATTTTTCTAGTGCTAGAAACAAATATACAGATCTTGATATTCCTTCAGCTTTAGATAATAGCGTTCGGCCATTTAAGGTTAAATCCCTCATTAACCACATATGGTATTTTCTTTTTATTTGTTGAGTTATTGGTTTAAAGTTTACCTCTGAGCACCTGTTTTCATTTTTGTCAAGTACTACAGCCAGGTATGTCACAGTTTGTTTAACAGGAATCTCACTCAATTCTAGCAGATAACAGTGTTTAAGGGGAAACAGCACAGATTTACTAAGGTTCATTGTCAAACCAGAAACTTCAGAAAATTCCCTGATGCAATGAACAGCTGTGTCGAGTTCATTTTGGTTGGACAGAAAAATTGTTGTGTCATCCGCTAATTGAGCTAATTTGAATTCTCTACCTAAACCCTTATACCCTGAAAATTGCTTCTTTTAATATGTGTTGCCATGACCTGTGTGAGCAGCAGGGGTGTAGCACCAAATTCTGGGCCCCCATACATAAGCTTCCTGGAGGGCCCCCCACCCCACCCTAGACCCACCCCACCCTTACCCAAACACACACACTGTACTCTACCCTTACGTTGTTTTACTGTGGTTTGTGAATTGTGTTGTTTTCAGTTTGAGCTCACAGTATTGGAGATCGCAAGGCCTATTAATGACCCCCAAAGTAGACTATAACACACCTGTTAAAATTTACTTCCTAGGTTACTTCAAAAAATTGCTAAGGCTACTTTATAATAATATACAACCACACAAGACTCACCAGTCAGTCAGATTTTACTTTCAAAAGAAATGTAAACATCCTTCTGATTTTTTCCTCTGAATGTTTTTTTTAATTGTTCTTTAGACCAACTGATAAAAGAGATAACAGCAGAACCTGGCGATGATGTCACTCTGTCATGTCGAGCTCCAAACAACGTCAACATAACAATAGTTGAGTGGAGCAGATCTAACCCTGAGAAACAAGTCTACTTGAAGCGAGACGGGCACGTGGTGACAGCAGACCAGGATCCATCTTATGTGAACCGGGTGCAGCTGAAGGACGATAAGATGAAGAACGGTGAACTGTCTCTGATTCTGAAGAACGTGAGCAGCAACGATGAAGGAAGGTATGAGTGTCTCTATAAAGAGAAGACAGGAGGACGCAGGAAGAGAAGTGATATAAACATCGTCATCCACCTGAATGTTAAAGGTGAGTTTATAGATGTGAGAAATGATAATTAAAATACTGACAGATCAAAGTTAAATATGATCACATACAATAAACATCCAGAGCTCTTTCACTCAGACATGAGTTACATGAAGTTATAATGAAGCTTAAAGACTCAGGTGAGTCTGTACAGGTGAAACTTCACCTGTCTGAGAGCTGATAGCTCACAGCTGTTTTTCTGCAGGTCAAACATCTGGAAACAGATTATAGTTTATTTATTTACAGGCTGCAGACAAACCTCCAGTCTGACCACAGTATCTAACAGCTGATGAAGAAGTCATTCAGAATGTGTGTTAATGGTTCTGCTGCTCAGCCCAGTTTAACCAGAGAGACTTTTCTGATCTACATCAGTGGTTTAGATCCTAAAGTTAAACTGGAGCTTTGTTTCCACACTGTGTGACTGTCAGACTGGACTCCAGCATTGGAGCCAAGCCTCCACTTCACATCCCAGCAGTGATGTTGATGAGTAAAATGTTGCTTTAACTCACAGGAACCATGGTCAAAACCAGAGTCTGTCTCTCACATATTTCCATATCATCTATATTCATATATACTATATAATGTACAGCTGCCACATGTTTACATCAACAACACTAATGGATGGAACTGCCTAATGTAGTGAAACTAATCTTTTATTCATCCTTCAGATTTTTTCCTCTGAATGTATTTTTTATTGTTCTTTAGACCTACAGATCAAAGAGATAACAGCAGAACCTGGAAAGGATGTCACTCTGCCATGTGAAGCTCTAAACTATGTCACCATAACCCTTGTTGAGTGGATCATATCTGATGGATCTGTCTGCAAATTTGAAAATAGGCAAACGTTCCCAAAACAGCAACATCCATCTTATCTGAACCGTGTGCAGCTGAAGGACACTGAGATGAAGAATGGTGACCTGTCTCTGACTCTGAAGAACGTAAAGAGCAGCGACAAAGGAACATATGTGTGCATCTATGAAGGGAAGAATGGAGCTGATCCGATTAAACTCATGAAGATCGTCCACCTGCATGTTGAAGGTGAGCTTGTAGATGTGAGAAATGATAGTTCCACATCTGGACAGGAGTATGATCACTTTTTCACAGTTCCACATGTTTTGTTCTTCAGGCTTCAGCACATTGACTTGTAAATAAAATAATGGATACCACATTAAAGTCTCAGCTTTAATGTGACTATTTTTACATCAGTATAGAAAGAACTGTGAGGGAAATAAAACCCTTTAACACTAAAATGTGGAACTGTCCAAATACTTCTGGACTGTACCTGACAGCTGATACCTCACACCTGTTTCTGCTCTGCAGGTCCAACAGCTGGAAGCTCATGGGGTGTACAACTTGGATTAGGTCTGACAGTCGCTGTTCTGGCTCTGGCTCTTCTTGTTTATGTGATCTACAAGAAGTGTGATGACTAGATGATCCAGATGTTCTTCAGCAGCTTCGAAAGAATGAAAACGGTCTATAAACATCACTCATAACATCTCTGACACTCAGATGTGAAAACTCAACAGAAATTGAATCAACTAAAGTAAAACTAGAAATCTTTACTAGAAATCTTCTTCAGTAATTTTGGGAGGTTCAGGTGTGACTTCTTATTGAACCCCTCATTGGATTGCCACCTTATCGTGGTGGACGGTCTTCATCACAAAGATAAAAATCATCAAGACAAAATGTAAAAGAAACAAAACTTTGAAGACAATTAAAACTGAAACTTTGTAATGAGATTAATAATAAATACTGATGTTTAAAGTCACAAAGTGCTTTCCAAAGACAAAAAGGTGAACTAAAGTAGATCCAGTAAGAAGAAGCAGTGAGGTTAATGCATGAATTAGTGAAACAGAGAAAACTAAAAGAATAAACTGAGTTCAGAGAAATCGATTATAAAAAAGTTTGTTTTTAACAAAGATTGAAAAAAGGAAACAGACGAGCTTTAAAAGTAATGATTGAAATATAAAATCAATTGTAAAACGTTCAGGAAACCAGAGCAGAGATGCTGAATCAGCAGTTCTGTGACTCTGATTGGACGTTATGAGTCATGTGACTGCAGCACTCTGACAGCAACACACATTCATTCATTAGAATGAAAAACAATAAAAACATTTAATATGAACAAAGACACAAAGTTCATCATCCAGGAATATTCCTCAACTGTTAATGAGGAAAAATTTCTTTTCTATTTGATTCTTTCTGCTTTTTTCTGATAGCAATCAGAAAGCTTGTTTTAGTCAGTAAAACTTTATTTAACTCAGGTTACAAAGTGTTTTACATCGAGATCGACTCACAAAGAAAAAGATAAAAACACATGAAAACAAACAGCTGACGATTTAAAACACGTAGAAAAAGAAATGAAATATAAATGTAGATTTATATCAGTAATAAAACTTATTTAAAATATCCTGAAAACAAACAAACAGTGTGGAGCTTCTTCATAGTTTGATTCTCAGCTCGTCCTGCTGATGATTCAACGTGTAAAACTCTGAACTATAAATATCTCTACGTGGTTAAAAAAGAAAGTTTGTTTGTAGAAACTTGTTTATAAATGAGTTAAATTTAATGAACTTTGTGGAGAAAATACAACGTATTGAATTCTGTGTTCAGATGTAAATTAATGTGAAACAGATTTTACTTGTTGAGTCTTAATTAAAACACTTTGATAATAAATCAGATAAAAACAGTTTAAATAATTCACAGCTGTAAATAAAATCTTTATTATTGCACTTCAATAAATTACTGATGATCTATTTTAGAATTTTTCTAAAGTTTCAGAAACAATGAAATGAATCAAACATTTTACTCATGTTGTAACTTTACTTCTTTATGTGATGATCTTACAGTTAAACTGATGTAAATGTTTCTATTAGAATAATGTTGATAAAAGTAGTGAAATATATTTACTTGATTTTTATACATTTATAAATTGTATTCTTTTTTAAAATCTCTTCTATTTTTTTTTACTATGTACTATTTGTACTATTTTGAAATTGTTGTTATTTTTATATTCCATCATTTCCTTTTCTTTCCTCTTAGTTTTTTGTTCTTTTTTTAAAATTGCTCTAAAACAGCAGAATTTCGTTGTACTGCTATGCAATGACAATAAAAGCATTGAATTGAATTGAATTGAATTGAGTTGAAAGTTTGTTAAAGTGTCCAAAGCAAAACCTTCCACTGTGATACATTTCTACACATGAAGTTACATCAATCAATCAGACCTTATTTACAGAACACCTTTAATACAAGTTAGTGGAGTTCAAGGTGCTTCACAGTCTATTGACAAGCTGATAATGAGACAGAACAAGAGACAACAAAGAAAAGATTTCATTTGCAAGTTCATTTATTTATTTCTGATTTTAAAACTGCATTTTGAAATTCAGTTATTAATTTGGGCATTCATTAGTGCATTTTCTAAATGTTTTTTTTTGTATTTATTCATTTTTTGTTGGCAAATTACAGCAAATCAAACAGCAAGTCACTATTACATGCTACAAAGCAAACTTTTTCTCCCTGTTCTCCCTCCCATCCCCTCTTCCCCTCATCAAATAAGTATAAGAAACATGGGTTAAAGCAATAAAAATAAAATAAAAATAGTGCAAAAATGAATAAATAAATAATGCTGATAACAATAGAACCCTGGATAGGGTATATAGTTGTGTATATACATGCCCGTATGAACACAGATACACGTACATTCTATGAGCTGGGAGCGCAGTGTTCTAGTAGGTTCATAAGGTTCTATGAGCTGGGAGCGCAGTGTTCTAGTAGGTTCATAAGGTTCTATGAGTTGGGAGCGCAGTGTTCTAGTAGGTTCATAAGGTTCTATGAGCTGGGAGCGCAGTGTTCTAGTAGGTTCATAAGGTTCTATGAGCTGGGAGCGCAGTGTTCTGGTAGGTTCATAAGGTTCTATGAGCTGGGAGCTCAGTGTTCTAGTAGGTTCATGAGGTTCTATGAGCTGGGAGCGCAGTGTTCTAGTAGGTTCATAAGGTTCTATGAGCTGGGAGCGCAGTGTTCTAGTAGGTTCATAAGGTTCTATGAGCTGGTAGCTCAGTGTTCTAGTAGGTTCATGAGGTTCTATGAGCTGGGAGCGCAGTGTTCTAGTAGGTTCATAAGGTTCTATGAGCTGGGAGCGCAGTGTTCTAGTAGGTTCATGAGGTTCTATGAGCTGGGAGTGCAGCGTTCTAGTATGTACATAAGGTTCTATGAGCTGGTAGCTCAGTGTTCTAGTAGGTTCATGAGGTTCTATGAGCTGGGAGCGCAGTGTTCTAGTAGGTTCATAAGGTTCTATGAGCTGGGAGCGCAGTGTTCTAGTAGGTTCATGAGGTTCTATGAGCTGGGAGTGCAGTGTTCTAGTAGGTTCATAAGGTTCTATAAGCTCTTTAAGATATGATGGAGTCTGATCATTAAGAGCTTTAAAAGTAAGGAGAAGGATTTTAAATTCTATTCTAGATTTTACAGGAAGCCGATGCAGTGAAGCTAAATGCAGTAATATGATCTATTTCTAGTTTCTGTCAGAACGCGTGCAGCTGCATTCTGGACCAGTTGGAGAGTCTTTAGAGATTTATTAGGACAGCCTGATAATAATGAATTACAATAATCCAGCCTAGAAGTAACAAATGCATGGATTCGTTTTTCAGCATCATTTTGAGACAGAATATGTCTGATTTTTGTAATACAGATGAAAAAAGGCAGACCTTGAAATTTGTTGTGGGAATTAAAGGACAGATCCTGGTCAAATATAACTCCTAGGTTCCTTACAGCAGTACTGGAGGCCAAAGTAATGCCATCCAGAGTAGTTATATCATTGGATAATGATTTTCTGAGGTGTTTTAGGGCCAAGCACAATAACTTTAGTTAGTTTAGTAGCAGGAAGTTACAGGTCGTCCTAATTGCTATTGCAAGAATAAACAGTAATGGGGATAGAGGGCTTCCTTGCGGGCAACATGTAGATACATTAAAATGTTTAGAGACCACATTATTGGTTAAGACTTCTGCAGTAAGTCCTGTACAAAGCACTCTGACTCATTTACAAAATCTATCTCCAAAGCCGAAGAAATTCAAATATGTGACTGAATGTGTGTCTCTCTCAGAGGAGCCATCTTTCATGAAGTCATGTTTGTTTCCTAGTTTAAGGTTTTCCTCCTGATCAATACATCAATAACTGTATCAGAAGATGCTGATCAGATTTCAAGTCTGCCCACCAAAGGACACTCACTGATCAAAATGAGAAAAACACTCCAAATTATTGGTTAAGACTTCTGCAGTAAGTCCTGTACAAAGCACTCTGACCCATTTACAAAATCTATCTCCAAAGCCAAAGCGGGTAAGTATTCGAACAGATAAGGCCATTCGACACGGTCGAAGGCCTTCTCCGCATCAAGTGAAAGCAAGGCTGTGTCTTTCGCCGCTCTTTGATGTGTAAAATATTCAGTACTCGCCTGACATTGTGAAACCCTTGTCTACCTTGGATAAATCCAAATGGTGTTTTAAATGACTGTTTTGAAGTTGCTTTTTGAAATCCCTTTTTATAATTCCTCTTTTTAATTGGCGTGACCATTGTGGACTTCCATACACTTGAGGATACGTTCAAAAGTCTTGAAATTTTCCAGATTGACTGACCTTCATGTCTTAAAGTAATGATGGATTGTTGTTTCTAATATAGATTAGAGCAGTAGTCAAATAGGGCTATTCACTGCATAGACCTTTGTAGCAACCCTACCTCTGCACAACACAACTGATGGTCTGAAGGCAAGAAATTCCAGAAAATAACTCTTAACAAGGCTCACCTGTTAATTGAAAACCATTCCAGGTGGCTACTTTGAAGAATCTAAAATCTAAAACATATTCTGGTTTGTTTAACATTTTTTTTTGTTTACTATATAATTCCATATGTGTTCCTTCATAGTTTGGATGTCTTCAGTATTAATCTACAATGTAGAAAACCCATTGAATGAGAAAGTGTGTCCAAACTTTTGACAGGTACTGTATTTCACTGTAAGGTATGCGCCAGTGACTTCAGACCAGTTTTTTTTGTCAGTAGCGCAATCGCTTTCCTCTGCCTGAAAACAGCAATGTGCCATACCACACCTCATTTTGAAATCAACAAGCAAGAAAATGACAACTGCATCCTCTGAAACTAACAAAGACACATGTGTCGTGCGCCGAGCACAAGATGGGGCCCATTATGTTGTCAGTGAAAACAGGGACTTCATGGGGGCTTGTCCAAAATAAAAGGTCATAAAATAGACCTGCCTCATATCAGGACAGCTGTCTGGTTCTCTCTCAGCAACGTGGTTTGAAACTTAAGAATGAACTGAACTCAATACTTTATAAATATGATGACATATTGACAACTAGAGAAACAAAATGGAGGAGCAGGAGAGAAACGTGGTTTGAAGCTTCTGTTTTTATCAAAGCAGCATCTCCCCCACTCTCTCTGTCTGAATCAGGAAGCAGTTCAGTCTGAGCTTATGTGACAACAAACTGCAGTTCATTGTTTAATTTCTGTGTTTGTATTAATTAGTTTTATGTAAAGTATCAAAGTTCAGATGAAACTCTGATGTGAAGTCAATACTTTATAAATATGATGCAGTTATGATGCATGTGTGCTTTGTGGTTTTGGGTCAAAGTCCCAAGTATCACATTCATCTTGCTACACGAGTCCTGTGACAACGAACTCACACTGAGCCGTGCTGACTTCCTGTTTTCTTGTTAGTGATTTTTATTTGAAGCTCAGACAGCAAAGGTGTGACTTTTTGTTCCTCTAACTGCAGATGTGTTAACATGGAGTCTTTTAAACCTTTCTGTTCATTTCTAGCTTTACTTCAGTCAAAGATTGTCTCCTGTGAAGAGTCTCCACTCGACTCATTTAGCAGCTTTGTATCATTTTTCTGACTGTGTCCTAAATCCACAGCATTGAGTCTGTAGTGTGTTTAAAGTGGAAAAGAGACTAAATTCAGTTACTCAAAGCAGCGAGTTTGTAGACTAAATACTGTGGATTGAATCTCATCAAGAGAAGAAGAAAAACAGCTGTAGTCAGCTTCATTTGTTGTTTACTGACTGACTGACTGACCGACCGACCGCCCGACCGACCGACCGCCCGACTGACTGACTAACTGACTGACTGACTGATTGTCTCTCTCAGAGGAGCCATCTTTGATGAGGTCGTGTTTGTTTCCTAGTTTCAGGTTTTCCTCCTGATCATTAACTGTATCAGAAGATTCTGATCAGACTTCAGCTCTGTTCTGTTTGTGCAGAGAGTCTCTCTGATTGGTCGATGTGGATCATGGAAACTTTATCAGTTCATTTATTTATCATGGCAACAGTTTTTAATGTCACTTATTTTTTTATTTCAGTATCATGATGATCTTCAGGTGAGTCATGTTTACACTGTAAATAATAAGAGTTTGTTTTTCACACTATAAATACAGAAACACAACATTAATCAGCCTTTCTGGACCAGAGCTAACATACAAACTCTACATGAATGCAGAACATGTTATCTACTGTCTGCTGAAAATGTGACCTGACCACTTATATCTTTAAACCTCAGTGATGCATTTCAGCAGTAAGGTGTCAGATTCTTTCTCTTCCTGTGAATTAGTTTTTACCGAACATGCAACAGAAAGTAGACAGTTCCTGTTAAAGTCATACAAGGGAAGTCCAGATCACCAAAGGCCACAAAAAGTCCACTATCAGCTCTGATAGCTGCTACATCCACATGTAAAGGCTGCAATTATTATTTCCTCAATTATCCATTTAGTTAATTTATCATTTATATTTTACCTTCATTTTTTCAGGAAGATTTCATTGGGATTAAAATTCCTGACCAAGACAGACAGGCAGTAACATAACATCACATGGCATTTTCCCTCATAAACCTGCTCACCATGAAACTCGAATAAAAGCATCATTTGAATTACAGACATGGAGGCAAAGTGTTTAACAGTTTGAATATCTGGTCTTGTTTGCCCTGAGGGTATTGTTTTCTCTCTAGGTGTTCAGCGTCATTTCACTTCCTGGTGACTGAGAACAGACAAAGAGACAAACATGTTTAAAGACACTGGAATGATTAAGCTAATAAAACTGAGAGAAAAGCTTCCCTGGATGCTGAGAATACTTTCAAGCACATTTCAAAACTCTGAATAAATAGAAACAAAAGAAGTTTAATTTCTCATAAAATGAAAGAGACCAGTAGCTCTTTAACTGCATCCAAAGAGACATTCAGATGGTTACTTTACTTTATTTGAGTATCTCCAAGTTGGCTCAATTTATAGCCTAAATCTATGACAACTGAGAGGGAGACATTGTACTTTTCCATTTTACTTTTTATTTGTCAGGGAGTTTCTTCACAGATGAACAGATATGAGACTATAAATACAATAGAAAGTAGTTGTGAGTGATCACCTTTATCTGATTATGAAACTTTTTGATCCTGATGGGAGTGGTCTCTTCCAAGATGACAAAGCTCCCATTCACAGGGAACGAGCCCTGAAAGGTTTGATGAGTGTGATAATAAGTTGACTCATATGCTATGACCTCCACAGTCACCACAGACTCAACAGACGTGGTAAACAGTATTCTCCACCATCATTACAATACAACAGTAAATGAGGGAATATTGTGACGGCCTGCCCCTCTGTCTGCTCATTGGCTGTGTGACTTCCCTGGGTGGAGGTTGGGACAGGTCGTCCGGCCAATTTGCCTCACCTGTGGGTGTATGGGGAACCGGGGATTTAAGGGCTGTCTGAACATTTGTTCTCTCTCTTGCTGCTTCCAGACTGAGATTTGGTATCAGGTTTCCACCTGCTATGTGGAACTAAGTATTATTTCCTCCTGCATTCAACATTTCACACAACATACTTCACTCATCCATACACTGCATACATGGCTGTCCCTCAACATTACATTTCATACATATTTTTGGTTGACTTTTATCTAAGTTTACCTTATATCTGTTTAGAGTGACCTAATTTCTACTTAAATGATTTAACCATTATTTACTTTCAAGTTAAAATGATTTGTTATTTCATGTGTGGACTCCCTTTTTGCCCGGTTTTGAAGAAAGGTGTTCATCCCTCCAGTAGAGAATCTAGGATCAATGCCAAGGAGCAATGCGGCTGTTGATCACTTTACTAAGACATGGTTACCAGTCTGTATCATCTGCTGTTGTTTAAATAGAAAAGCTGAAAAATTTTCCTGAAGACAACAAGAGAATCTGATCATGGCTTCATATCACAAAAACATCCTGAGTCTAAGAAGGTAATATTAATGTTATATAAAATATTAACGACAAATATAAATGTAAAAAAAAAAGAACTGAGTGTCAGTATTTCCATTCCCTACTGGAAACCTTTGTCCATGTCCCACAGTTCAGCCACGTCAGATCATTACTATAGAAGAATTCTAAATAGTTTGATGTTCATCTCAACACCCACCTCACACTTCAAGAGCATATGCGAACTTTGGTGATTGTGACAATGATGATGATAGCACGCAGCAGAAGAAAAGGCAAGCGGGCCGGCTTGCTAGCTAAGATAAAAGCTAGTAACATACGCGCTCTTCCAACACTCTTTATGGCTAATGTCCACTCGTTAGACAACAAGATGGACCTAATGCAACTCCGACTGAGTAGCTACAGAGAAATGCTGAACTGCTGTGCATTGCTCTTACCAGAAACATGGCTCAACAACATGACAGACTCAGTTTACCAGATCGACGGGCTACTCCTCTTACAAGCCGACCGTAACCACATTTTGGGGAAATCTCATGGAGGGGCCTCTGTGTCTACATCAATAAATGGTAAGTGGACTGTATAGCGCTTTTATAGTCATTATGACCCCTCAAAGTGCTTTTACTCTGTCTCATTCACCCATTCATACACTGATGGCAGGGGCTACCACAGAGTGCCAACCTGACCATCAGGGTCAAGCTAACCATTAATTAACATTCACACACCATTGGCGCAGCAACAGGAGCAATTTGGGGTTAAGAGCTGGGAATCGAACTGTCAATCTTCCAATTGGAGGACAACCGCTCTACCTCCTGAGCCACAGACGCCAAGGGCTGGTTGTCTCATGAGCAGCCATTGTTCTGAATCTGTGGAATATGTTACTGAAATAAAACAACTACGTTATGTTATATTTTTTTTAAACTTTTTTTTTTGTAACTTTTCATGTATAGGAGTTATTCAGGTTGTTAATACAGAACTAGAAAAAGAAAAAGAAAAGACAAATACCAGACACAGAAAGACAAAAAACTGAAAAACTAATCAAAAAGAAAACACAAATAAAAGAGAGGTCCAGGGGTGGTCCCTAAGCCAAGGCAAGTTTGCCTAATCCAACACAGAATACTGCGCATGATACATACAATAATTATGAATAGTCAGTCTCATGGGCTAAATAAGCATGCCTTTTTTTGCCACCTTTTTTTTTTTACCCAGCTCTTTTTGGAGGCGTATGGAATAGGTCATTTGCTCTAAGACATGTAGATGTTTTACAATGTTAACAAAGATAACTATAGTGGGGCAGTTTTTCTGGAGCCAACATTTTGTGATAGCCTTTTTGATCGCAGCCAGCAATACCTTAAAAAGATAAATGTCCTTTTTGCTGAGTCCTTCTGGGATATGTCCAAGATAAAGGGTTGTGAATGATGTATAAACATTAAAACACAGAACCTTTGAAATGATCTTTGTCACTTCCCTCCAGAAAATCTGGATGGAGGGGCAGGACCAAAATATGTGGGCATGATCAGCCATGACCTCTCTACATTCCCTCCAACAACTCAGTTGTGTACCAGTCTGTTTTGACTTCTGCTTAGGAGTAATGAAAAAGTGAATTAAGTTTTTCCAAAAAAAGTCTCTCCAGGTCCAGGAGTTAGTGGAAGATGATTGTTTCCCAGGCATCCAACCACATGTCCTCTGTTATCTCAATGTCCAACTCTTTTTCCCATCGTTGTTTTACATAGTCTGTGGTGTCCGTATTCAATGAAGTGATGCCATGGTATAACTTACTTATAAGACCTTTGTTGCTCCCAGAGTTATAAGCGTCCACAAATATATGAATCATTTCTGGTGGATCTGTTGGGTTACGACCTTTCAACTTTTTACAAAAATAATCACAAAGCTGTAAATACCTGTAAAAGTCATGAACCACCCAGCCCATAAGTCTGACATAAATTATTAAAGCTATTAAACTCCCATTTTTTAACAATGTTGCATATGGAGGTGATACTATAGTAGATCCATTCTCTATATCTATGGTCTTGTGATGCCGGTGTGAATTCAGGGTCATGTGCTGGCCATCTAAGCAATTTAATCTGTTTTTGTAAGTTGGAATCGTTTAACAACTTCCCCCCATACCTTCAGTGAAAAATTCACCCATTGGCTTGCTGTCTGTAACATTTCCTTGTCCAATCCCACACAACCAAGCACCGACTGTATTGGAGCGTCTGTTAAGGATAACTCCATGGTCTTCCATTTGGCCACATAAGATGAGTTACACCAGTATACAAGAGGTCTCACAAGAGGTCTCACAGCCCAGGCTGCAAGATAATAATCCCTCAAAGATGGGAGAGCCATGCCACCCCTCTTCAACGGAAGCTGAAGGGTAGAACATTTAACCCTTGGCTTCTTTTTATCCCAAATAAATCTGTGTGTTTATTCCATTCTCTAAATTGTTTCAGAGGGACTTCTACTGGAAATGATAAGAAAAGATATAATAGTCTAGGGAGGATATTCATTTTGACTGATCTGATTCTGCTACCGAAGTCAAGGGGGGAGCAGGCCATCATATATTTTTTCTATTAATACAGTTATAGTTAATATTGAGTAACTGAATACCCTGAGTATTCCCCATATGTTTCAAACATTTTCATTAATAGAGGTAGGCCCGATCCCGGGTCCTTTATTGTGACCAATACATCGTCCGCGTATAGACTTATTTTATACTCCACTGCTCCTATGGAAATACCATTTAGTCCTGTCTCCTGGTGTATTGCTTGGGCTAAAGGTTCGATAAATAAATTGAAAAGGTTGGGCAGAGGGGACAACCCTGCCTGCAACCACGTTGTAAAGTTATGGAATTGGAGAGACTGCCAATTACTTTAATCCTTGCGGTGGGAGAGGAGTAAAGTGCCTGAATACAATATATAAAATCTTTATTGAAGCCAAATCTGTCCATTACTAGATAGAGGAACTTCCACCCGAATGAGTCGAAAGTTTTCTCTGCATCTAAGCTGAGAATGATAGCATCGATCTGATCTTCATTAATCCATTCGATAATATGTAACGCTCTCCTTATATTGTCTTGTGTTTGTCTGTTTTTCATGAATCCCGTTTGGTCCTCATCTATTAACAGAGGCATTGCTGTTTCCATCCTTTTTGCTAGAATGGTGGCATACAGTTTATAGTCCGTGTTTAAAGCACTGATAGGTCTGTATCCTTTACAATCCATTCTGTCCTTCCCTTCATTAGGGATCACAGTTATGAAGGCCTCTCTCCAGGAGGGAGGGAGAGAGCCTTCTTTTAGGATATAATTAAAGCAGGACTCCAACAAAGGAAGCAGGTTTGCTCTCATTGACTTTCTGGGGGGAAACGTCAGTGCCAGGTGATTTGTTAGTGTTCAAACTTAAAATGGCTTTACTTATTTCCTCTTTTGTTACTGGTGAGACAAGTTTAACATGAATTTCTTTACCTTGTGCTTAGTACTTAATCAACAATAATACTTGCTTCCCTGACATCTCTACATCACTCTTTACAGATTTTTTGTCAAGAAAACCAGCATGTCAACGTTTGATGGTTTTAGACATGAGCGCTGACATGTGACAACATTGCCACTAGCACTAAACAATCTTTCTGATGGCGAACTGGTGGCTGGTATGCACAGGCATTTACGAGCCAGTTTGCTCAGCCAGTTAACATTGTGCACTCTCCACCAGGCCAGTGGATCTTCCTCTCCATCGATAGTAGGAGTCATCAGGTAGTTGTCCAGCTCAGCTTTAATGAAATCCTCCAACTGCGTAGTGGAGGAAGGATGAGGGACAGCCTTGCTCTTGAAGAAGCTGCCCAATGACGCTTTCCCTTCCCTGTGGTGGATGGCTCTGCCTCTGCTGCACCCTGGGGCATGGCATCTGTGGTGCTGACACAAGCCCTCTTTTCCTGCAAAACACAGATAAGAGCTGTCAAAGTTTTGCACTCTGATGTGATTTAGAGCAATTGGGCATTCTATGTAAACATTCAAAAATGCCAATCAGTGTAATAAAAAATATCACTTGTATTGATGTGGCATTTTGTATTACTAAACCACACAAAGAAACGGGACAAGTTACCTTTCGTGCCACCTGTTCCATTTCAATCTTCACTCTTTCTTTGATGTCTGGGACATTCTCTGCACTTATGTAGTCAGTCTTGAATCTAGGATCAAAGAACGAAGTAATGTCCAGTAGCTCCTGTGTGGCTGGGTCACTGTATTTATCTTCAATGTAGCCAAGAGATCTTGACTTTACTTCCTTGGTAAGATCTGTGTCCTCATCACTTTCAGTCAGGGTTGATGTCCTCAGGAGATGGAAAACTGGCTACAGGTATGACACACTTACATAGGCTTCACCGGACAGGGCATCTGTAAACTCCTGAAGAGGACCAAGGGCATTGTTTATGGATTCGTAAAAAAATTAATTAATTAATAAACAAAACACACACTTACACTTACCAATTGCAAGATGCAGCCTGTGTCCAAAACATTGAAGTCTGGTGCATTGATTAAGTTCTATAGCTCTGATGACGTTTGCTGCATTGTCCGTTGTGATCAGGCGGGGAGTTCCGGTCCTCTGAAATGAGGCCAACGCGGAAGTAACTTAAAACTGCATTCTATCAAAAGGCCACCAGGGGGCGACCGTTTAGGTGTCAAAAGGACTTCTGTCTCTATTCAAGTCAATGGAGAATTCACCAACTTCTCACTTGATTTCTAACCTCAGTAAACGTTTTCAAAATGTGTTTATGGTCTCAATCGCTAGTTTAAAGCCTTCTTCAATGCAGTATGATGTTCATTTGGGACATTTTGGCCTCCCTGATTTTATATTTGACGATAAAGCAGGGTATGCATTAGGGCGTGGCTACGTCATGATTGACAGGTTGATTGGTTCACAGGTTCAGGAGGGAGCCTCAGTCTCCTCCTGAGCAGTCCACAAACCAATGGGTGACGTCACGGATGTTACGTCCATTTCTTAAATACAGTTTGACAGACACTCTCTCAATCCCAGGGCAATATTCTCTCCGGTGTGATCAGTGGGAAAGTATGCTGTCTGCAGGCAGCGACTTTTCAACTCGAAGTTGTCATTTACAAAATGCACAGTCAAACTAAGATAAGGCTCAGTCGTTCTGCTTGACCACATATCAGTAGTTGTGGCGTGATACTCCATATTTTCAACTCTGTTACCACTTGTTACAGCTGTGGGATGGCAACCTGGTTGAAGTAGGTGCGGGAGGGAATCATGTATCTTCTGTCCAGCGTGCGGAAGAGGTCTTTAAATCTGTCTTTGGTGACCGTGTTAACAGACACCATGTCCTTAGCAATGTAGTGTGTTATGGCCGTCGTTATCTCCCGGTGTCTTCGGCTGCTCTTATCATACGGAGTTACACTGGCAAAAGATGCTGTAATTGTAGTCTGTTTGCTACAGTGGGCCTGATTATCAATTTCACTGGACTTTTTCGTCATGCACTCGTCATGCAAATGCCTGTGTTGATTTTTCAAGTGCCGGTATAAATTGGTTGTGTTTCCGCTGGATGTTGCAACTTTAGCGTGACAGGTTTTGCACAGTACCTGTGTCTGGTGCACGTCTGCAGCCTCAGACCCGAAATACTCCCAAATGACCTGGTTTAAATAGCCTAACTCCGCTTCTGGACCAGCTGAAGCCATATCTGACTAATTACAATTAAGGAGCAGGTTAATACTGATTGGTTAGCGTGACCTGTGCATGAGTAGCATGCTGCTTCTGATTGGTGAGCTTGGCAGGATGGTAGGGAGATGGCATGTATGTGTAAAATAGTTGACACAACAGATCCTGGGTCAGTCAGGAGCACTGCAAAAAACGCAGCTTTGGCGATCACATGATCGCGTTGTCTGAAATCGCAATTTCGATCAGAAAACGATAAATTGTTCAGCCCTAGTTCCTTCTCCATATCCTATTAGTTGTATCTAATGAAGGGTTCAGAAGTATATTGAAATCTCCTGCACAGATAAGAGTTCCATACGTTTCTGATGCAATAAACTCAAACAAACTTCTATAAAAGGACATACTACTCCCCGGGGGGGCATAAACATTAAATAATGTCACTTCTTTTTGGTCTATTTTCCCTTTTACTAGAATAAATCTACCGTCCTTATCACTAATTTGAGATATTAATTCAAATTGAACTGTGTTTGAAACCAATATAGCAACTCCTCTTTTTTCCCCCTTTTTTGTATGATGAGAAAAAAGTGTTCCTAAAACCCATTTTCCTTAGTTTTTCGTGTTCAGTATCTGAGAGATGAGTTTCTTGCCAAAATGATATATTCATCCTCTCCCTTTTTATTTTAGCTATCATTTTACTTCTTTTGATCGGGTAATTCAGCCCATTTACATTCAAAGAAAGTATACTATAATGTTGGTAATGCATTTGTCTTACTTTTGTAACATTGCACTTGTAACACCCCAGACCTACAATAATAAACAAAGTAATATGGAACAAACCAACACAATGAACTGTGCTGCAAAACGCTGAACTGAACTTCGCTTTGGACAGTGAGGGGTATGGCCACAAGGTGGGGGCCCTCAATAGTAGTAAAGTCTTGTGGCTCAGTTTTTGATCCACAGGTATCAGCTTGTCCTTATATTTGCCATCCAATAATGAGAAATTATGATTAAATATCTCACCCATCCCTTGCTGCGGCCTCTGGTTCCGTCCTACAGTACTCCTTAAGCTTCTCCCGGATCTGCCGCTGAAACCGCTGCTTCTCTCCGCCGCGTCGAGTCTCAGTCGAGCCAGCGCCTCCTCCGAGATGCCCTTGCTCTTGGTCCGGCCGGTAATTTCGCCCACCGTGAGTCCTCACCTCCGCAGGTCCACCGCTGCTTGTATCGCACTGTTATACATGATAGGGCCTGTTTCGAAAAAGACATGCATTCTTCTTAACGGGGACTGGAAGCATATGCCATTATCCTTTACCACCTTGTTGATGGGTATATATTCCCTCCTCTTGGTCTGCACTTCCGTTGCATAGTCAAAATCAAAATACACCTGTTTGTTTTGGATACGGCGCTCCTTCTTCCAGGCGGCATGGAGGAGCTTCTCTTTAACTGAGAACCGGAGGAAACGAACCACCATGGAGCGTGGTGGGGCACTTGATGGTGGTTTTGGTGCCAGGGCACGGTGAGCGCGCTCAATACCCAGGTCACGGTCGAGGTTGTTTCCCAGCTCCAACTTGATAAAGTTTTCAATGAAAGCCACCGCTGATGTGCCCTCAGCATCCTCCGGGATGCCGTAAATCCTGATATTGTTGCGTCTAGAGCGCCCTTCCAAATCAGTCACTTTCTCCTGTAATGCCCGTTGATTAGTGAGTAGCTGGGTGACGGCGTCCTTGACTCCGATGTCCCATCTTTCCATATCGACCATGTTTTCTTCCATCTCTCCTACGCATTTCACCGCCCCTTCAATAAGCATGCACAGAAGTCTGAAAGGTCTTTTTTCAGTTCGGCCTGGAGTAGTGCCATCCCTGTAGTCATGACTTCACTCACCACCTCCCGGATCGAGTCCAAAGTGTCATTTTCTTTGCGGCCTCCATCTTGTCTCGTTGGCATTTCGCTGATGTCAGCTTCCCTCTCGGTTTCTCGTTCAGTGTTGTTTCGTAATCCATATCCTCCTTTCTTATTTTTATCCCCATCCATTATTATATCCATTAGCAAGACATGTGTTTCTGTGAGTGAAGATATTTGAATTAAGATGAATTTAAGGCTGATACCCGGAGCTCAGTCACTATGCTGTCATGCTATGTAGCGTGCCACCAGAAGACCTATGTTATAAACTTTTGAAACTCTAGACTAGTGCATAGCATGTCATGTGGCAGAATAACCCACAAGGCTATGCGGGTAAACCGGCAGTCTACTCTGTCTATCCAGTCAGGTTGGCTACTTTCAGGCCTTAATAATGTTGTGTTGCACATACTTGTTTTAAGCCTAATTGTACTTGTTCGGGTTCTTTAGAAAAGGGGGGGTAAATGTAGCATACGGCCGTATGCCGTTATATAGCGGAGTCACGAGAGTGTGACGTCATCGCCGTAAAGAGTAGTTCAGTTCAGTGTATGAATGGCCGCTGATGTAAATAAAGCTACAGTGAGCATACAGTCGTTGTCCACACATTATTTGGACAGAGACTGTGAGGAAGGAGGAGAGAGGAGCGCCCCCTGCAGGAAGGTTCAATAATTTAAAATGTAACGGTTCCCAACAGACAGCGCCACCGTCTGTCCTGCTCTGAGAGAAACAGGGTAAGGTGAAAGTTTTTAATACTTTATATTAGCTTTGTGATAAATGAACACAGTGTTATGTACTTATTTTGTTAATAAGGTGAAGACAAACTTTTCACAATGCAGAATTAAACAGGATCTCATAACGTTTCTTCTTTTCTTTTTAACACTTTTTATCACAAGCGGTAGTTAACCTTGCTGATTTAATTTGGAAATAAGACAACATTTGCTTGAACATGGAGACAGATATTTTTCTCTAAAGGTGACTTGTGGATGATTTTGTTGATACAGAGGCAGTGTTACACGGAGGTGTGATTGAAGGGGGTGACTGTATTAGCATAGCCCTAAGTATTCGTCCAGGATCAGCTGACTTTGAACCTGTTGTTAAGACAATGCAGAACGAACCCTTAAAGACCCCCCACAGGACGTCTGGTGATTCTGTATGGACATCACACCTGTGGGGGGATTGCACAGGGAGAGGAGACATCCTGGAAGCCAACATGAAGGATGGAGCCAGACAGACAAGGAGACGACGCCTAGCGAGAGGGTCAGGGAGAGACAGAGAGGTCAGAAATTTACGAACGCTGACAGAAACGCTGTTGAATGTTAGGGAGAGTAAATTGACCCGGAGCTCTGTATATGCTTTATACATTTACTGTTAAATAAATAGCGCGTTGAGACCGAATATTCTTCTCCTATTTTTTCATCAAAACGAAGACGTGGACTGAGCTCACACATAGAGAAAGATTTAGCAAGTAGTATAGCTCAGATCATAACAAATGTCTTATGGCGGTGCCCTCGCTGGCTGTGGCTGCGGCAGGTCAGCAAGGAGAAGCTGACCTGCGACCGTCAAAGATTGCTGCTGTTGCAGACGGTAGACAAAACCTGGTCAGTTGATCCGAGCACCTCAAACATGCTGAATGACTTCAGACTACTACGTTCACCCGGAGTGGACCGGCCCAGCACCGACGCCCCTTACCAACTCTGCCCAGAGGAGATAGCGCCGGCATTGGTGTATGCGGAAGCAGAAGCAGGATGCCTGCGGTGGGGTCAGTGCTAGGCTAAAGGCTAACCCCTGCAGGATGCTGTTACCATCCTTCCTGGTGGCAAACGTCCGCTCACTGGAGAATAAATTGGACCATCTCAAACTGGATTTAACATCAATATGGGAGGTGAGGGACTGTTGTGCACTAGTGTTCACTGGCTGAATGATACAGTCACGGACGAAGCTATTAGCTTAGCAGGGCTAACTATCATCCGTGCTGATAGGAGCAGCGCTCTCAGTGGAAAAACTCGAGCGGTGGGGTGTGCATATACATAAACAACAGATGGTGCACGAATGTCAACAGGAGTTACTCACACTGTTTTCTCAGACAGTGCCGCCCCTTCTATCTCCCAAGAGAATTTTCTGTAATTTTCATCATTGCTGTTTACATTCCCCCTGACGCTGACACAAAGGCAGCCCTGGATATTCTCTATCATCACATCAATGACCTGAAAAACCACACACACAGAAGGAGCATTCATTGTTGCTGGGGACTTAAACCATGCAAACATGAAGAGGGTTCTCCCCCACTTTTTCCAACATGTGGATTTCGCTACAAGGGGAGCAAGTATACTGGATCATGTATACTCTAACATGAAGTCAGCATTCAAAGCAATCCCCCGTCCCCATCTGGGCTCGTCAGATCACATCTCTGTCATGCTGATTCCAGCATATAGACCTCTGCTCACCAGAACCAAGCCCTCCACAAAGCAGTTGAGGATCTGGCCAGAGGGAGCCATGGCAGGTCTGCAGGACTGCTTTGAAAGTACAGACTGGTCCGTGTTCAGAGAGGCTGCCACCAACAATCTGGGCACAGATATGCTGACACTGTATCTGGCTACATCTATAAATGCATGGAAGACGTTTGTGTCAAAAAAGACATCACAGTCAAAGCGAACGAGAAACCCTGGATGACCGCTGAGGTTTGAGCCCTGCTGAAAGCAAGAAACTAAATCTGAACAAAGCAATTTGACTGGCAAAAAGCGCCCATGATCAGAGAATTCAGGATCACTTGCGGGATCACAAAGACACCAGGAGACTGTGGCAGGGAATTCAGTCTGTCACAGACCACTCCCCTATCCTGTGATGACAACACTGAATTCCTGAATGACCTCAATAAGCACTATGAACGGTATGATGCACTAAACAACACATGAGCAGTGAAGGTCACCCCATACCAAAATGAGCAGGTGCTGAGTTTTGACCCAGCTGACATCTTCAAGACCCTGAGAAAGATAAATCCTCGGAAGGCTGCAGGCCTGGACAACATACCGGGCCATGTATTAAAGAGGTGTGCAGAACAACTCACACATGTCTTCACAGACATATTCAACACCTCCTTGTGTCAAGCTGCTGTGCCATCCTGCTACAAAACCTCAGCCTCATCCCCTTGCCAAAAAATCCTCAGTCACCTGTCTTAATGACTACCGCCCAGTAGCGCTAACATCTTTAATAATGAAATGCTTTGAGAGACTGGTCAAAGATCACATCACCTCCACTCTGCCCCCCTCACTTGACCTGCTCCAATTTGCATATTGCTCTAACTGCTCCACTGAGGATGCCATATCCACTGCACTGCACCTGAGCCTGGAACATCTGGAGAAAAAGAAGGCATGGGTCCGGATGCTGTTTGTCGACTTTAGTTTGGCATTTAACACAATAATCCCCCAGCATCTGGTGAATAAACTGGGCCCAGTGGGTATGAACATGCCCCTTCTAAACTGGATTCTTGATTTTCTGACAGACAGGCCTCAGTTCGTGCGGATGGGGAAAAACACATCAACCACCACTTCACTAAGCACCGGCTCTCCTCAGGGGTGCGTTTTAAGCCCCCTACTATACACTCTAATGACACATGACTGCTGTGCATAATTTGGTACTAATCACATTATTAAGTACGCAGATGACACAACAGTGGTGGGCCACATCCAGGACAGTGATGAAAGGAAATTCAGGGAGGAGGTGAAACTTTTCACTACAGGACTACAGAAAGAAAAGGCCCACACATACCCTGGTCTACATCAACAACACTGCGGTGTAGAATGTACAGCACATGTAATTCCTGGGTCATGTGACGGACAACCTGACATGGTCCCTGCACACCTCCTCCTTAGTCAATAAAGCTCACCAGCTCCTGCACTTCTTGAGGAGGCTGAAAAGGGCACACCTCAGTCCATCAGTCCTCACCACCTTCTACAGAGGCACCATCGAGAGTGTGCTAACAAGCAGCACCTCTCTCTGGCACAAGAGCAGCATTGCTTCAGACAAAAAGGCTCTTAGGAGAGTGATGAGGTCAACTGAGAGGACTATTGGGGTCACGCTGCCACCTATTGAGGACTTGGCCAAACAACGCTGTGTGTCAAGGGCAAAGAACGTCATTAAGGAATCGTCTCAGCCCAGCGACAGCCTGTTCTCCCTCCTGCCCTCAGGTAGGTGGTACCTGAGGTGCAGGTCTGTGCAGTTCTTTTATATCTTTTATACTATTTTATGCTCAAAACTGAAGGTTATATTTTCTTGTTTCATGGTGAAGCTTATGCAACGTAATTTTGTTCTGCACTGTATCCTTGCTGAAATGGTGTTTGACTCTTCATCTTCAATCTTAACAGTTAAAGCAAGGAGGTCAGAGAAAAAGGTAGAGACACAATGCTCTGTTAATTACTGAGTAAGAGCCATAAAATCATTCAGCCGCTGTGGTGTATTTCAATAACGAGGCAGCTGAACACGTTTAACAACTTTACTAGCAGACCAGGGCGTCATGTACAACACTCATAACATGTGTGAGTCTCAGGTACATTACTGAGCATGCGCAGCACAACAACTCAAAAGTACGACAAGTCTATTAGGCCGATCAGTAACAAATGAATATTGTATTACTGTAATATATCACATTTCCTCCCCCTTTAGCTAAAAAATAACTCAAAATATTGTGGCACCCCAAAACACAGTTTATCACTATAGTGCATTGACAACCATTATCATCACTGTAACTGGTGTGTAGCACCAAATTCTGGGCCCCCATAAATAAGCCTCCTGGAGGGCCCCCCACCCCACCCTAGACCCACCCCACCCTTACCCAAACACACACACTGTACTCTACCCTTACGTTGTTTTACTGTGGTTTGTGAATTGTGTTGTTTTCAGTTTGAGCTCACAGTATTGGAGATCACAAGGCCTATTAATGACCCCCAAAGTAGACTATAACACACCTGTTATAATTTACTTCCTAGGTTACTTCAAAAAATTGCTAAGGCTACTTTATAATAATATACAACCACACAAGACTCACTAGTCAGTCAGATTTTACTTTCAAAAGAAATGTAAACCGGTTTCCTTAATGCCACACATGGCTTAACATTGCTGTGATGTGATGATGTTAAACTCTGGATCCTTAATAAACAACAAACAGCAACAAAATTCTACATCCAAAAACAAAACATGACTCAATAGTCATTATGACTTCCACTCAAGTCTGCAGTAGAGGAGAATGGAGTAGCTGATTCACTTTCTGCCACTGTTTCTGAAAGAGACTTTTGCTGTATTATGTGCTAGGTTACTTATGCCATAAACTAGATTTTTAAATTATTATCAGCATCAATATCATCAATAATAACTGCTAAGCATGTTTTAAAATGAGTAGGCTGCTGCAATAGTTACAAATGGCATTTTATAATAACTGCAGTTCAATTTTAATAAAAGCAGTTCACACACTCTCACGCCACACCTGACACGCCCCCCCCAACTTTGATTTTATTTAATATTTATGACGTCGTTTTTTATAACTGATATATTTAAACAAAAGCCCAGGCCCCCCCTGTGCTTGGGGCCCTGGTACACCATTCACATTTCTCCCCCCACTTCGACGCCCGTGGTCACGTATGTTAGTTTTTAGTGTGAAAAACAAACTCTTCTTCTTTACAGTGTAAACATGACTCACCTGAAAATCATCATGATACTGAAATATAAATAAGTGACATTAAAAGCTGTTGACATGATAAATAAATCTGATAAAGTTTCAATGATCCACATCGACCAATCAGAGAGACTCTCTGCACCAACAGAACAGAGTTGAAGTCTGATCAGAATCTTCTGAAACAGTTATTGATCAGGAGGAAAACCTGAAACTAGGAAACAAACACGACCTCATCAAAGATGGCTCCTCTTAGAAAGACACACGGTCGGTCGGTCGGTCGGTCAGTAAACAACAAATGAAGTTGACTACAGCTGTTTTTCTTCTTCTCTTGATGAGATTCAATCCACAGTATTTAGTCTACAAACTGTCTGCTTTGAGTAACTGAATTTAGTCTCTTTTCCACTTTAAACACACTACAGACTCAATGCTGTGGATTTAGGACACAGTCAGAAAAATGATACAAAGCTGCTAAATGAGTCGATTGGAGACTCTTCACAGGAGACAATCTTTGACTGAAGTAAAGCTAGAAATGAACAGAAAGGTTTAAAAGACTCCATGTTAACACATCTGCAGTTAGAGAAACAAAAAGTAAAATCTTTGCTGTCTGAGCTTCAAATAAACCACAGACAAGAAAACAGAAAGTCAACCTGTCTCTCGGTGTGTGTTAAATGTCACGTTAACAGTCACCACAGTTGAACGGTGTTATTTCAGTTGGATGATTCTCACGCTGCAGACGTGATACTCAGGAATTTTGGGTCATCAGAGTCGTTTGACCCAAAACCACAAACACTAAGCTGAAATGTGTTCACTTACAAGAATAATGCTTCATAACTGCATCATATTTATAAAGTATTGACTTCACATCAGAGCTTCATCTGAACTTTGTTATTTTACATAAAACTAATTAATACAAAACCAGAAATTAAACAATAAACTGCAGTTTGTTGTCACATAAGCTCAGACTGAACTGCTTCCTGATTCAGACAGAGAGAGTGGGGGAGATGCTGCTTTGATAAAAACAGAAGCTTCAAACCACGTTTCTCTCCTGCTCCTCCATTTTGTTTCTCTAGTTGTTGAGAGAGAACCAGACAGCTGTCCTGATATAAAACAGCTCTATGATATGAACCTCTGTTATATACTGGACAAGCCACCATGAAGTCCCTGTTTTCACTCTGAGGACACGATGAGTGACTGTTATACTGTGTATATTATAATTAAAACATATTTAAACTATATTATGTTATCTGCTGAAGAAAAATTTCTAGTGAAACTGACTGATCCCCAAATTGTTCACATTTGACTCATCTGGTTTATTGTAACAGAACATTAACTGGACCTCTTAGTACAACTCTTCCCGGTGTTTCACACCAGACTCCACTGTCAAGATTCATGGAACATTTAAATACCTAAAAGTAACTCCTACAGTAATTACTCGTCCAAACTCCTCCACATGTACATTAACATGTACTAAAGTGTCCTTTAGTTGTCTTTAAAATCAAATCTATTCTTATTAAAGTAGTGAAACGACACACTGATGGATTCTTGTTATTTACACAGTAAACACGACATGACTGAAGGTCTTCATGACACTAAACAGTCAGCAGGTGAAACAGAACTGCTGACATGTCTGTTATTTTTGAGCTTCTTAATGCTCATTACAAACCATCATCTTTGTACTATCCATATACATATATATATAGATATATATGTATAGTATTGTCTCCAGAACTCCTTCCATTAATCATATCACTCCTGTTCTTCAACAACTCCACCGGCTTCCTGTCAAATTTCACATAGACTTTAAAATCCTGCTTCACACTTTAAAGGCCATCCACAACCTCGCCCCCCATGATTATTTATTATTATCACTCTATAAGTTTTATCTTCTTATTGATCTGTTTATTTTGTCATTTCATCTATTTTCTTTAACTTACTTTGTTTAATCTTTACTTATAATACACTTTTTCTCTTTTTCTTTTTTTTTTTTTTTTTAAATTTTCTCTTATTTATTGTACTTGATTTACATTTTCTAAACATTTGTATCATCCTTTTTTCTCTTGCATGCATTGGTCTCAGTTTTTATCTTTTTAATTTGTTTTTATTCCTTTTCTTTATGTTCTCTCTTGTTCTGTCTCATTATCAGCTGGTCAGTCGACTGTGAAACACTTTGGACTACACTGACTTGTATTAAAGTGTTCTATAATAAAGTTTGATTGATTAATTGATTGATTGGCTGATTGATGTAACTTCATGTGTAGAAATGCATCACAGTGGAAGGTTTTACTTTGGCCTTTAACAAACTGTGAATTCAATTCAATTCATTTCAATTCAAAGCCTTTATTGTCATTACATGGCAGTACAACGAAATTCAGCTTCTTCTTTTTTTTCAAACACTCTTAAGAAAAATTGTGTAAAAATCATCAGCAACAAAAAGATTACAGAATGCAAAATGAACTAAAAAATGTTTCTGTCATCACATATATTGATGTATTCAAATATTCACTCACAGTAAATTCAAACAGTAAAACATTTAAATTCATGCTGTAAATATGAACAGTGATTATGAGTGAAAAACAAACTACTACTAATTATAAACATAATCATAACTTGCTTCATATAAAGGATCATTAGAGGAGCGCAGAGCAATGTTCAAAAAGAACAAAAAACAAAAGAGGAAAGAAAAGGAAACAATGGAATATAAAAATAACAATTTCAAAATAGTAAAACTAGTACATAGTAAAAAAGAAATAGAAAAATAGATTTTACAAAAAGAATAAAATGTATAAATGTATAAAAATCAAGTAAATATATTTCACTACTTTTATCAACATTATTCTAATAGAAACATTTACATCTGTTTAACTGTAAGATCATCACATAATAAGCAAAGTTACAACATGAGTAAAATATGTTTGATTTATTTCATTGTTTCTGAAATTTTTGAAAAAATATAAAATATAAAAGCGTCAGTTATTTAATGCAACCCAATAATAAGGATTTTATTTAAACTGTTTTATCTGATTTTAATTAAGACTCAACACATCAAATCTGTTTCACATTATTAATTTACATTTGAACACAGAATTCTGTATATTATATTTTTCTCCACGAACTTCATAAAATTTTTACTCATTTACAGACACGTAGAGATATTTATAGTTCAGAGTTTTACTCGTTGAAACATTTCTGATTTCAATCAGAAAAAAGCAGAAAAAAGCAGAAAGAATCAAATAGAAAAGAAACTTTTCCTCTTTAACAGTTGAGGAATATTCCTGGATGATGAACTTTGTGTCTTTGTTCATATTAAATGTTTTTATTGTTTTTCATTCTAATGAATGAATCTGTGTTTCTGTCAGAGTGCTGCAGTCACATGACTCATAACGTCCAATCAGAGTCACAGAACTGCTGATTCAGCATCTCTGCTCTGGTTTCCTGAACGTTTTACAATTGATTTTATATTTCAATCATTACTTTTAAAGCTTGTCTGTTTCCTCTTTTCAATCTTTGTTAAAAACAAACTTTTTTATAATCGATTTCTCTGAACTCAGTTTATTCTTTTAGTTTTCTCTGTTTCACTAATTCATGCATTAACCTCACTGCTTCTTCTTACTGGATCTACTTTAGTTCACCTTTCTGTCTTTGGAAAGCACTTTGTGACTTCTTCTTTAAACATCAGTATTTATTATTAATCTCATTACAAAGTCTTCATTTAGTTTAATTTGTGTTTTTTCGCATTTTGTTACTTTAGTTGAGTGTCAGAGATGTTATGAGTGATGTTTATCGACTGTTTTCATTCTCTTGAAGCTGCTGATGAGCATCTGGATCATCAAGTTATAACCGGTCGTCATCTTTCATGCACTTATAAAGCTTCTTGATCACATAAACAAGAATAGCCAGAGCCAGAGCAGCAACTGTCAGACCTAATCCAAGTTGTACACCCCATGAGCTTCCATCTGTTTGAAATGCAGAGCAGAAACAGGTGTGAGGTATCAGCTGTCAGGTACAGTCCAGAAGTATTTGGACAGTTCCACATTTTAGTGTTAAAGGGTTTTATTTCCCTCACAGTTCTTTCTATACTGATGTAAAAATAGTCTCATTAAAGCTGAGACTTTAATGTGGTATCCATTATTTTATTTACAAGTCAATGTGCTGAAGCCTGAAGAACAAAACATGTGGAACTGTGAACATGTGATCATACTCCTGTCCAGATTTGCAACTATCATTTCTCACATCTACAAACTCACCTTCAACACCCAGGTGGACGATGCTGTTGAGTTTAATCGGATCATATCCTTTCATCCCTTTATAGATGCACACATATGTCCCATCGTCGCTGCTCTTCACATTCTTCAGAATCAGAGACAGGTCACCGTTCTTCATCTCAGTGTCCTTCAGCTGCACGCGGTTCTCATAGTATAGATGTTGCTGTTTAGGGATCTTTTGCCTCTTCAAATCTTCAAATGTGCAGACAAATCCGTTAAGGCCAGATCTGATCCACTCAACAGCTGTTATGTTGATGTAATTTAGAGCATGACATGGCAGAGTGACATCATCTCCAGGACGTGCTGTTTCATGTTTTAGTGAGTTTTGTGTCAGTAGGTCTAAAGAACAATAAAAACATCCAGAGGAGAAAAATCAGCTTTAAAATTCTTCACTTTTCATTTTTCATCATTAAAAGTAAAACAAGTGAATGTTCAGTATTGGTATAAAATGTCATGTTTGTCATTTCAAACTGCTCATAAATACAGAATCTGCTGTTATTATTAATACAGGTGAACTGAACTCTTCTATTTGCACATTCTGTGAGTCATTTCTAACTTCTGAAGGATGAATAAAAGATGAGTTTCACTACATTAGGCAGTTCCATCCATTAGTGTTGTTGATGTAAACATGTGGCAGCTGTACATTATATAGTATATATGAATATAGATGATATGGAAATATGTGAGTCTCAGATGATGAAGCAGAGACAGACTCTGGTTTTGACCATGGTTCCTGTGAGTTAAAGCAACATTTTACTCATCAACATCACTGCTGTGATGGGAAGTGGAGGCTTGGCTCCAATTCATTTTCTTCAGTTTTACTTTGATTCAGTTTCTGTTGAGTTTTAACAGTGAGTGTCAGAGATGAGTATCAGGATCATCAACAGGCAAAATGTCCTTTAAGCTTCTTGAAAATCACAAAACCAAGAAGACCAACAAACAGAGTAACTGGCAGAAATACTACAAAATATCTATGCTTGTATTTTCCAGAGTCTGAGTCTCCATTTGTTGGACCCACAGAGCAGAAACATGTGTGAGGTATCAGCTGTCAGGTACAGTCCAGAAGTATTTGGACAGTTCCACATTTTAGTGTTAAAGGGTTTTATTTCCCTCACAGTTCTTTCTATACTGATGTAAAAATAGTCACATTAAAGCTGAGACTTTAATGTGGTATCCATTATTTTATTTACAAGTCAATGTGCTGAAGCCTGAAGAACAAAACATGTGGAACTGTGAAAATGTGATCATACTCCTGTCCAGATGTGGAACTATCATTTCTCACATCCACAAACTCACCTTTGACATCCAGGTGGAAGATGAAGTTGATGTTTACATCACCAGCTCTCTTCCTGCGTCCTCCTCTCTTCTCTACATAGAGACACTCGTATCTTCCTTCATCGTTGCTGTTCACGTTCTTCAGAATCAGAGACAGTTCACCGTTCTTCATCTCATCGTCCTTCAGCTGCACCCGGTTCACATAAGATGGATCCTGGTATGCTGGGATCAGTTGCCTACCTTGGAAAACGCAGACAGATCCTTTACGTTCAGATCTGGTCCACTCAACTATTAATGTGGTGACGTTGTTTGGAGCTGGACATGGCAGAGTGACATCATCTCCAGGGTGTGCTGTTATCTCTGTTATCGGTGGCTCTAAAGAACAATTTTTTTTAAAAACATCCAGAGGAGAAAAATCAGCTTTAAAATTCTTCACTTTTTATTTTTCATCATTAAAAGTAAAACAAGTGAATGTTCAGTATTGGTATAAAATGTCATGTTTGTCATTTCAAACTGCTCATAAATACAGAATCTGCTGTTATTATTAATACAGGTGAACTGAACTCTTCTATTTGCACATTCTGTGAGTCATTTCTAACTTCTGAAGGATGAATAAAAGATGAGTTTCACTACATTAGGCAGTTCCATCCATTAGTGTTGTTGATGTAAACATGTGGCAGCTGTACATTATATAGTATATATGAATATAGATGATATGGAAATATGTGAGTCTCAGATGATGAAGCAGAGACAGACTCTGGTTTTGACCATGGTTCCTGTGAGTTAAAGCAACATTTTACTCATCAACATCACTGCTGTGATGTGAAGTGGAGACCATCAGCTTGCGGAAAACCAAAATATTAAGTCAAAAACACCCCAAACATTGCAATTAACAATTTTGCCCTCAAGGTCGTGGATGACTTCACATACCTAGGCTCCACTATTTCAAACAATCTCTCCTTGGATTTTGAATTAAACAAACCTATTGGCAAGGCAGCTGCCGCCATGGCCCGATTGTCAAAGACGTCTGGGATAACAACATGCTGACCACCAACACCAAGAAACAAGTGTATCAAGCCTGTGTGCTAAGCACTCTGTTCTATGGCAGCGAATCATGGACCCTCTACAGTGCACACTCCAAGAGCGCAGACTCAATACCTTCCACCTGCTAAATCTCAGGAGAATTCTGGGTATTACATGGCAAGATCACGTCCCAAATAAAACTGTCCTCGAACAAGCAGGTATCCCGAGCATGTTCACATTGTCTGCACAACAACGTGTACAGCGAGCTCGCCACTGATTCCAGACAGGGACGGAGCTAGGGGGTGGCGTTTGGGGCTAAATCACTACTACTATTAATGTTTGTAGTAGTCATACAATGCCATAAAATTAAATTATGTGCATATAAAAAATTGGCCCTGGGTCTGGCCTTAGCCCCGGATTTTGTCAACTCCTACATCCACCCCTGGTTGCAGACCCACTGGACGACTTGCCTTGCGCTGCAAAGACACCCAGCAGGGGTGGCCCTAGCTGCAGACAGCTGTGTCTGGAGAGACGCTGTGTCGGCTGCTGTTAAGA